>NW_027436406.1:0-35136 GCF_964199755.1 Larus michahellis | reverse complement strand
GGTTCGGAGTCTTTATGAGAGAGCCATTGAATTGCTAGTACCTGCCGGACAGGGTGGCTCACTGCCCTCCCCGGGGATAGGAGTTTTTTGGCTGGGACTCTGTCAAATCAATCAAGTTACGTTCCGGTGCAGAAGGCACAATTTTCTCACGACTTGGGGATTCTCTGGTTAGACTTTTCTCCCCAGCCACATTATTCTTTCTAGTTAGAGATTGGACTAGTGTACGGAGGTCTCCCGTAGGGACACCGTGCAAGAATTGTCGGGGCACCCCTAATTGTAGGGCTTTACGCCACAACTCATTCCGGTCCTTATCAGGCTTAAACCTTTCCTCCGATTTAGGGTTTTTAGTGTGAGTTCGGACTTGGCGAACCTTTCGGGGGTGTTCGGAGGATTTCTCACTAGTTAGGCTGGCCCAGCCCATTCGGCGCCCATATTGATCTATTTCCTGTACATATTCATTCCAGGTGGGCATGTAGTGACGACGGCCCCGCCTATGAGCACCCCGAGCCTCTCGTATACGATCTTGAGTACGAACAAGGAACGGTTTCAGGCAATCGGGAAGACCACGGATGAGAGGGGCTAATCGATCGGGGTCGATAGGGGCTGACATTGGGGATTTCCGAAATTCCTCTCTGTCATACATGGCTTGCAGACAAGCTGCTTTCCGTACAGCCGCAAACAGATCAGAGTAGCCTGTAGCTCTAATCTCTAACGGCTCCCCCCTCTCTCGCGGATCCATACCCCCTGCCCAATAGGCTGCTCGAGCAGTTAGGGAATAATTATGATCCCCAGGCATAGTGGTTAAAAACACTCCTGGTCCCCAAGAGTCTCCTGCTTCTTCCTCACTCAGCATAATTCTGTCCCCCCCTTCAGAAGAAACTCGCCACACGTACTCAACAGCTGACTCTTCTGGTCGCCTCGAATATTTCTCCCTTATTTTTGTTAACTCGGTTGGTGTCCGTGGAACGGTACGCACAGTGGCGTGAATTTCATCATCGTCATCAACCGCAGCTTCAGTTTTAACCAGAGGACGTAAAGGAAAAACTTGGGATTTCAAAGTAAAAGTCCTTTCCTCCTCATCTTCTTCGTCATCCTCACTATTAGACAAAAAATCTCCGGTCTGGGTTCCGGAATTTGGATAACACATTAACTTACGAATCTGTTGGACCTGGGTCGAGGGCTGCATTTTATCTAAGAGCCCAGTCACCCTTTCTAATAATATTTTAAGTTGAGCATTCTGGTTTCCTAAACATTCATTCTCACTCACAAGCTTATCGACGTGAGTTCTTAATTTTTCTCCTGTCTCCTTTTGCAAGGCTAATGATGACTTCAGCACCTCATTCTCCGATTTCAGGGTTGCATATTCTACAGCTGAAATCAGATTAGGAGCAGGGGTTTCTCTAGCTTCTTGTTGTGCACAAGATAAACAGGCGCCTAACGCAGCACAAATCACACCCTTGCCTTTCCCCGCTCTGAGCTTCTGTGAAACCCGACACTCTTCAATACGTTCCACCACTTTCTCTTCATCCTTCCAAAATTTTTGGGCCCACTCCTTCCCAGCCTGGGAAGGGGCACAATCATATTTTTGCAGCAGTTTATCCATGGCAATCCTGCCGACTACGCCAAATTCTGTTGCGTGAAACGGGGCCAAGCGGTTTTGGCAGAAGATAAACCCCCTTGCGTTCTAACACTCCTCACCGAGGTGGGAGGCTAGGTGCGGCTAGGTTTAAATTCTGAGTGATGCCCAATTCAGCACTATCAGTCCAATCGCGTTTAATATGTATTAAACTACTACGATTTGGATACACTAATAGTGGACTGCACCTTCAGTCTAGTCGTGCTCCTGAACTAGCACGGCCTCTCTGTAGTTTTGGTCGCGTTCAGTGAGAAAGCGGAACGACTAGCTACTTAAACAGTGCAGTTTATTTAAACAACAGATATACAGGTTCTTTAGGATTGCCGGTGATAAATACACTGTCTGCAAAGCACGTGCAAGTAAAGATATTGCTAAGTATACAAACGCGCGACAAAATTATAAACGATACAGCCTGGCTATAAACGTAGGGTAGAGATTCTCTAGAGAAATTTCTAAGTCCCCGAGAAAGCGCTCGGTGTAATCGAAGTCTTACCCAAAGGCGTCCCTATGGGGGGGAAGAAAGGCTCAGCCCGTCGACTGATCCCGGAAATCAGCGGTGGAATTCTTCGCGATGGTGTCTTCCCTGACATCCCCTCTCTCTTGGGCTATTTTTATATTATTTTTTTATCTTCAAAGTGGAGTTTGAGTGACTTTAGTCATACATACTTTTATTATGATTAATGTATTCAAGGAGGAGTGTTCACACCTCGGGGGCGGATAGCCTCCGGGATGGAGGTGTGTTTTGGTACATTGTGGTGAGCAAAGTTCGCACAAAAGGACAGCATTTCATCAACATTTGACGAAAGGTTGGCTCGGGTAGCGTGTAGGCCGCTTATCAGTTCCGTAGTACCATCTCGTCCCCATATCTGCTATTCGTCACAAGGGAAGGCCACGGAACAAGCGTGTTCCGTTCCATCCCTCGTGTAGTTTCGCAAACAACCTCGCGCAGGGAATCACAGATGTTGCATTCTTCGTGTGCTAGCTGTGGCTGTATTCTACCTCAGAAGCCTCTTGATTTTATGACTTTCCTTAATGTGTGAACAATGCTGTATTTTTGTATTCTTGGCCAATTTAGTAATTATTCCACATAATCCACCCCGTGACTACAGTCACTCAAGCTCCACGATAATCAATACTGATGGGGAATATCACACGTCCTCTTATGGCGAGGGATATCAAGTGCAAATACTTCTTGCGGGGTGATTAAGCGAGTTAAGCGTTTCATCATAATCCAAAGTCTAACATGCAAAACAATTGTCAAAGCAAAGCACAATACAGTGAGTACTAGTAGAACAACAACAGGATGGAGCATCTTGTTAAAAAGTCCTGTAGCTGTCGGTGACCATCCAAAGAGGGTGTCCCACCATTCATGTCCACCGTCTCTCTTGACCCTTTCCAGTACATGGTGTATTTCTTCAACATCATGATGGACAGTAATCAGAGTTCTTTGTCCATTTTCTTGGGCCTCTTTCAACAATCGCTTCAATTCATCGTGTTGTAGCAACTTCCTCACTAGTGAGAGATTCATTCCGATAGGGGTAGGCAGCAAATCTCGAATCAATGTGTAATTAGATTGTAGCAATTGAAAAGACGTAACAGGAGCTGAATAACTGAAGTCACATCCAATGATGTTAGTAAAGTTACAAACACAAAGATTTGAGTTATTACTTATATCTACTGCTATGTCATCTACGAATACAAAAGTACAGGGAGACCTCATGCAAACACACCCTTTCCCAATATATACAAGCACAGTTTCTGGGGTTTCATCAGGTTGTATCTCAAAATGACAAACATTCTGGTTGGTGTCAAGACAAATGTCTTGTGCCTTGAGAGTATTACTCTCACAAATGAATCCTTGTTGATCTCGTGAAATGCATGCTTCAACATCAACAGTTTGCCATTTATTCTCGTTTTGTTGTGCCCACACTCTATGCTCTACCGGATGGAGTATAGCTCCATGGTGATTCAACCCCAGTGCGATGATTGGGTATATGGTGTATACTGAGGCATTGCGTATCGTTAAGACAAAAGCTGTGGCTTTGCTCTCAGTGGGATCATAGGTGAAATTAACCAGATACCACCAGGATTGAAATTTTGCATTATATGGGATTTGCATTATCCCATATTACTTTTCGAATTTCAGTGGGCAAGGTGCCTTCTTCACCTTCCCTTATAATTGCGGCTGTCATAGATTGCATCCACAGTTGGGCTTGGATACAACTAAGGGCCAAGGAAACATTGTTTGGGGTTGTACCAAGTGCATTTGTGATCAGCTGATGGTCTTTTTCACCTGTTTCCTCCCACTGAGGCAATATATTCGATAAAAGCCATTGGTGATTTCCCAATGCTGATAGAGAGGACTGTAGAGGATGTTTTAATTTGTCTAGATCACTAGTAGTTGTGACTAGTTTGTTTGCAAGTATCTCAGCATCTATACTATTTAAGACTCCCAGTCCTGTTCCTAAGATACCAGTCACCTCTCTCTTCAGTCGTTGTGAGGTGTCAACAGTTCGCCGGCCTAACCATGCTGACCATCCTGCATAAGATGTACTCAGGAATGGTGAGCAGGTGGGTTTGATCGCAGAGATATTAATCTGCGTTGACAATTCTACTCGTTTGAGGGAATATGTTGGGTTAAACGGTATTTGTTGTTGACCTGTGTGTTTAATGGCATAAGGGCCAATGTTAAAGGTGTAAGGAGTTAGACTAATGGAGGGCTGAGTAGCTACACCCTTGAAAGTTTGTGGGGGTGTAGGTTTTGGGTTCATTTCAACAGGTTCAGATGTATTTGAGTCAATCATAAATTCAAATAACAATTCCGTGCCCCTGTAGCCCCAAATACAATATACTATGATAGGTTTGATAAAGGTGAAGTTGTGCCAGCAATCTGAGTTTGGCTCTATAATTTTGTAACAATCAATCAGTGTTATATTTGTCCGGTTTAGTAGAGTCTACATGGATGGTTTCAATTACAGTTGGTCTATGGTGAGCAGACCCATTGATTACTCGGCAGCTAATTTGTATTTTCTTTCCTGGGACGGCTTCAAGCTTAGCCATTTGGAGTGAGTCTTTCCAACTCCATTTATCTCTGGAATATACTTCACTTCCTTGTATAACCAGAGTGGAGAGATTTAAATCCCTCATGTTTTCTAGTGTCTCAGTGCTTGCAGTGTATCGTGACAGTGCATTATCCCAAAGCTCATCATCAAGGGGCAGATTCTTAAGTCCGCTCAATAAGGTGTCATTATCGGGGGTTTCAGATAGTGGCAGTGGAACCAGACTAGTCTGTGGAGTTGAGTCAGGTTCGACTTTATCTATGCTTTGATCTATCTCATGTTTTGAAAACACCTCATTTTCATGTAGGACTACAGCGGCCAGGCTCAATTTTCCTTTTCCTGTTCCTGCCATCGCATTGTGTTTTACATAAGCTTGAGACCACGGCCATTCTGGGTCTCTTTGACTACAAACAACAGGGAGTAAAAAGATAAAACTGAATAGCATCAATTCCATCTGCCAATTCGTCATTCTAAAATTTAGGCCTCCAGATGGCCATACATAACAAAAATAATATTATTGCCAGGATCAATGTCAGGATTCCCTGGAGACACTCGAGGTTAGCGTAGGCCAATGCGTCTGTCCACGTACAGTTCTTCCGAGGTTCCTGTAAGACACAAAGGAAAAGAAAATCTGCTCGGTCTCATTTGACCGACGGGGTTAAAAAGAGGGCGAGATCCACCGGGTGCTGATCCGGTGTATCTTCCCTGAACAGTCTTTGGCTTCCCGTGCATGGGGGTTTTTGGGAGTAGCTAACACCATTGGTACTGTGCCAATTTGAGGCATTTTCACTAACACAGGTTGCCCAGGGTGAAATTGTCCCAGGTATTTTCGTGGTTCATTGGGAACTTTTGGAGTGATGATATCAGCAGATACACAGAAAGCTTTCGTTTTAGGACAGCCATCTCCACTCCATCTGTTATTTAATTGATAGATGGCATCATCCAATGGCAAATGCCAACCAGGTTCATGAGTTTTTGCAAAACGCTTAACCAATCCATTGGTGCGTTCAACAATGCCATTAGCCTGAGGATAATAGGGAGTATGAAATACCCATCGAATCCCTTCTTCTTTGGCCCAATCTTGTACCACTGTAGCGGTAAAGTGTGAACCGTTATCACTTTGGATTTCCTCAGGAAGGGGAAGTGTGCTGAACCACCCTTTTAGGCCTTTCACTGTGTTGTTCCCGGTAGCTGATTTGAAGCTGGTGGCCATAGCGAGGCCAGAGATAATCTCCACTCCGACTAGGACGTATCTTTTCTCACCTGATGATCTCAAGGGCCCAATATAATCAATTTGCCATGAATGCCACAATGTTTTCTTGTCCCGAATGTGTAAAGGAGGCGCCTTACTCGGATGATCTTTATTGAGTCGTAGGCGACATTGTGAACAGGCGGTTACTACTTGTTCACACAGCTTAACCGACACAGGCCACCCCCGGGCTAGACCTTCCTGATACAGATCAGCACGGCCTGTATGGCCACGCTTAATATGTAACCATTCGAGTAAGCGTTCCCATTCCCGACCATCATCTACAATGTCAATTTGCTGCAACCGCGTGAGGCTATCTACCTGTTGGTTGAATTGAGCAGTGATCGAGTTCGAACGATCATGGCCTTTTACCCAACCAACGTGCAATGTTCTCTGTCCTCCCATTTCCAACAGTTGCTTCCAACTCTCTGTCTCCCAGATTGGGACTCTATTCACCTGCCAATCATTGGCTGCCCAGTGTCCAATCCATTCAGTGGCTCCTTTAAAAACAGCATATGAGTCAGTGTAAATGTAAGTAGCCCCACGTTGTGCAGCTAGTAGGACGGCTCTGAGTTCCCCTACTTGTGCGCTACCTTCTCCTGTTTCAATTGCTCTTTCCCCCGTTGCTACTTCCAGTGCTACGGCCTTGTATTTCCACTTATTGTTCTCACGGTGAGATGACGCATCAGTAAACCACACTCCTGTAAGATCACTGCCTTCTTTCAGAGGAGGTGCTTCTTGGATTGGAGATGGTCTGTTTGGTGGGGATTGGAACAATAGGGCACCATCTATATCCTTCTGGAGCTTGGATACTTTGATACTACCTTCAGAGATTGGCATGATATCATTAATGCCTTCTAAATAAGCATACCACTTTCGAACTGTGGGTTTCTGGGCAATGCCGGCTGGTGGTGCTGTCCCTTTACGGACCACATCTAGGAGACGAAAAGGGCCCCGAACAATCACGCTCTGTTCTCTCCTTATCTGCTCTGCTCGTTGCAATGCTCGCACCAGGGACAGTAAACCCTTCTCTAGGTCTGAATATCTGCTCTCAGTATCATTAAAGGAGTGAGAGCTAAATTCTAATGGTCTCTCCGGTCCTGCTGGTCCCTTTTGCCATAAGTTACAATGAGAGCCATGTTCGCTGGACCCCCATTCTACATGGACAGGGTCAGTTGGATGTATGGGGCCAAGTTGTTGGAATAACCTTAGCTCTTTTATTAGCAATTCCAGTGCATTAGTATGTTGTTCAGTCCACTCCCAGGATTTACCTTTTTTGAGCAAACAATAAAGGGGGCGAGCAATGATGGAAAAGCCAGGGATGTGTTTACGCCAATAACTTAAAGTTCCCAGAACTTGCTGTAACTCCTTCGTGCTGGAAGGATTCTGTCCATGTTCTATTTTTTTCAGGGTATCCTGAGGGACAGAAGCAGCTCCCTTAATCCACCAGACCCCCAGGAATTTAACTTCCTGTGCAGGTCCCTGACATTTTGAGTCTGGAATTTCCAATCCCAAATCTGATAATGTTTTTCGGATGTTTTGCATCATGTCTTGTACACTTTCTTGGCTCTCTCCCCCCCTATTAAGATGTCGTCAATATATTGGTATACTGTACATCCCTGTGAAACAGGAATCTCTGATAGCGCTTTAGCTAAAGCATTATGAGCAATGGTGGGGGAATGTTTGTATCCTTGTGGAAGTCGGTTAAAGGTATATTGGACTCCTTTCCACGTGAATGCAAACTGCGCTTTGTCTTGCTCAAGGAGGGGAATCATAAAAAACATGTCTTTTACATCTAAGGCAGCCATCCAAGGATGGGCAGCTCCTTTTATCATTGTCACAATTTCCGCGATACTCGGAACCGCAGCGGTCAGGGGTGCAGCGTTGGCGTTTAACTTTCGGTAATCTACTGTGAAACGCCATTGCCCGGTTGGTTTCTTTACTGGCCACACCGGTGAATTATAAGGCGAGTGAGTCCTCTGAATGATGTTTCTTTTTTCTAAATCTGATACCACCCCGTCTGCTCCTGCAAGTGCAGCTGCAGGCAGTGGGTACTGTCGGACGTTGGTAATTTTAGAGGGAGGCAAAGGTATAGATGTTTCTAATAGGCCCAGTTTAACTGTGTCTAATCCTTTTTTGCGTCCTGCAAAACTCCACGCAGTTCCATCCGGGAATTTCCACATTCGCCCACGCAGCACGTCAAATCCTAGGAGGTTAGAATGTGAGGCACCCACTAACACTTCTGCCCTAGTCATTCGCTGCTCTCCCGGCAACCAGAGGTTAATTTTTGCAGTGGGGCATGTTTTTACCACACCATCAATTCCTGTGAAGTTGACTCTGCGTCGGGTGGGATTTATACCTAGAAGTTGTGCTGTTTCGTTAGTGATTGCAGACATTTGGGCTCCAGTATCAATAATAAAATTTACCAATATCTTCCGGGGTCCAACAGGAATGATAATAACGGGTTCGGAGTCTTTATGAGAGAGCCATTGAATTGCTAGTACCTGCCGGACAGGGTGGCTCACTGCCCTCCCCGGGGATAGGAGTTTTTTGGCTGGGACTCTGTCAAATCAATCAAGTTACGTTCCGGTGCAGAAGGCACAATTTTCTCACGACTTGGGGATTCTCTGGTTAGACTTTTCTCCCCAGCCACATTATTCTTTCTAGTTAGAGATTGGACTAGTGTACGGAGGTCTCCCGTAGGGACACCGTGCAAGAATTGTCGGGGCACCCCTAATTGTAGGGCTTTACGCCACAACTCATTCCGGTCCTTATCAGGCTTAAACCTTTCCTCCGATTTAGGGTTTTTAGTGTGAGTTCGGACTTGGCGAACCTTTCGGGGGTGTTCGGAGGATTTCTCACTAGTTAGGCTGGCCCAGCCCATTCGGCGCCCATATTGATCTATTTCCTGTACATATTCATTCCAGGTGGGCATGTAGTGACGACGGCCCCGCCTATGAGCACCCCGAGCCTCTCGTATACGATCTTGAGTACGAACAAGGAACGGTTTCAGGCAATCGGGAAGACCACGGATGAGAGGGGCTAATCGATCGGGGTCGATAGGGGCTGACATTGGGGATTTCCGAAATTCCTCTCTGTCATACATGGCTTGCAGACAAGCTGCTTTCCGTACAGCCGCAAACAGATCAGAGTAGCCTGTAGCTCTAATCTCTAACGGCTCCCCCCTCTCTCGCGGATCCATACCCCCTGCCCAATAGGCTGCTCGAGCAGTTAGGGAATAATTATGATCCCCAGGCATAGTGGTTAAAAACACTCCTGGTCCCCAAGAGTCTCCTGCTTCTTCCTCACTCAGCATAATTCTGTCCCCCCCTTCAGAAGAAACTCGCCACACGTACTCAACAGCTGACTCTTCTGGTCGCCTCGAATATTTCTCCCTTATTTTTGTTAACTCGGTTGGTGTCCGTGGAACGGTACGCACAGTGGTGTGAATTTCATCATCGTCATCAACCGCAGCTTCAGTTTTAACCAGAGGACGTAAAGGAAAAACTTGGGATTTCAAAGCAAAAGTCCTTTCCTCCTCATCTTCTTCGTCATCCTCACTATTAGACAAAAAATCTCCGGTCTGGGTTCCGGAATTTGGATAACACATTAACTTACGAATCTGTTGGACCTGGGTCGAGGGCTGCATTTTATCTAAGAGCCCAGTCACCCTTTCTAATAATATTTTAAGTTGAGCATTCTGGTTTCCTAAACATTCATTCTCACTCACAAGCTTATCGACGTGAGTTCTTAATTTTCCTCCTGCCTCCTTTTGCAAGGCTAATGATGACTTCAGCACCTCATTCTCCGATTTCAGGGTTGCATATTCTACAGCTGAAATCAGATTAGGAGCAGGGGTTTCTCTAGCTTCTTGTTGTGCACAAGATAAACAGGCGCCTAACACAGCACAAATCACACCCTTGCCTTTCCCCGCTCTGAGCTTCTGTGAAACCCGACACTCTTCAATACGTTCCACCACTTTCTCTTCATCCTTCCAAAATTTTTGGGCCCACTCCTTCCCAGCCTGGGAAGGGGCACAATCATATTTTTGCAGCAGTTTATCCATGGCAATCCTGCCGACTACGCCAAATTCTGTTGCGTGAAACGGGGCCAAGCGGTTTTGGCAGAAGATAAACCCCCTTGCGTTCTAACACTCCTCACCGAGGTGGGAGGCTAGGTGCGGCTAGGTTTAAATTCTGAGTGATGCCCAATTCAGCACTATCAGTCCAATCGCGTTTAATATGTATTAAACTACTACGATTTGGATACACTAATAGTGGACTGCACCTTCAGTCTAGTCGTGCTCCTGAACTAGCACGGCCTCTCTGTAGTTTTGGTCGCGTTCAGTGAGAAAGCGGAACGACTAGCTACTTAAACAGTGCAGTTTATTTAAACAACAGATATACAGGTTCTTTAGGATTGCCGGTGATAAATACACTGTCTGCAAAGCACGTGCAAATAAAGATATTGCTAAGTATACAAACGCGCGACAAAATTATAAACGATACAGCCTGGCTATAAACGTAGGGTAGAGATTCTCTAGAGAAATTTCTAAGTCCCCGAGAAAGCGCTCGGTGTAATCGAAGTCTTACCCAAAGGCGTCCCTATGGGGGGGAAGAAAGGCTCAGCCCGTCGACTGATCCCGGAAATCAGCGGTGGAATTCTTCGCGATGGTGTCTTCCCTGACATCCCCTCTCTCTTGGGCTATTTTTATATTATTTTTTTATCTTCAAAGTGGAGTTTGAGTGACTTTAGTCATACATACTTTTATTATGATTAATGTATTCAAGGAGGAGTGTTCACACCTCGGGGGCGGATAGCCTCCGGGATGGAGGTGTGTTTTGGTACATTGTGGTGAGCAAAGTTCGCACAAAAGGACAGCATTTCATCAACATTTGACGAAATGTTGGCTCGGGTAGCGTGTAGGCCGCTTATCAGTTCCGTAGTACCATCTCGTCCCCATATCTGCTATTCGTCACAAGGGAAGGCCACGGAACAAGCGTGTTCCGTTCCATCCCTCGTGTAGTTTCGCAAACAACCTCGCGCAGGGAATCACAGATGTTGCATTCTTCGTGTGCTAGCTGTGGCTGTATTCTACCTCAGAAGCCTCTTGATTTTATGACTTTCCTTAATGTGTGAACAATGCTGTATTTTTGTATTCTTGGCCAATTTAGTAATTATTCCACATAATCCACCCCGTGACTACGGTCACTCAAGCTCCACGATAATCAATACTGATGGGGAATATCACATGTCCTCTTATGGCGAGGGATATCAAGTGCAAATACTTCTTGCGGGGTGATTAAGCGAGTTAAGCGTTTCATCATAATCCAAAGTCTAACATGCAAAACAATTGTCAAAGCAAAGCACAATACAGTGAGTACTAGTAGAACAACAACAGGATGGAGCATCTTGTTAAAAAGTCCTGTAGCTGTCGGTGACCATCCAAAGAGGGTGTCCCACCATTCATGTCCACCGTCTCTCTTGACCCTTTCCAGTACATGGTGTATTTCTTCAACATCATGATGGACAGTAATCAGAGTTCTTTGTCCATTTTCTTGGGCCTCTTTCAACAATCGCTTCAATTCATCGTGTTGTAGCAACTTCCTCACTAGTGAGAGATTCATTCCGATAGGGGTAGGCAGCAAATCTCGAATCAATGTGTAATTAGATTGTAGCAATTGAAAAGACGTAACAGGAGCTGAATAACTGAAGTCACATCCAATGATGTTAGTAAAGTTACAAACACAAAGATTTGAGTTATTACTTATATCTACTGCTATGTCATCTACGAATACAAAAGTACAGGGAGACCTCATGCAAACACACCCTTTCCCAATATATACAAGCACAGTTTCTGGGGTTTCATCAGGTTGTATCTCAAAATGACAAACATTCTGGTTGGTGTCAAGACAAATGTCTTGTGCCTTGAGAGTATTACTCTCACAAATGAATCCTTGTTGATCTCGTGAAATGCATGCTTCAACATCAACAGTTTGCCATTTATTCTCGTTTTGTTGTGCCCACACTCTATGCTCTACCGGATGGAGTATAGCTCCATGGTGATTCAACCCCAGTGCGATGATTGGGTATATGGTGTATACTGAGGCATTGCGTATCGTTAAGACAAAAGCTGTGGCTTTGCTCTCAGTGGGATCATAGGTGAAATTAACCAGATACCACCAGGACTGAAATTTTCTCTCAAACTCAATTGCATTATCCCATATTACTTTTCGAATTTCAGTGGGCAAGGTGCCTTCTTCACCTTCCCTTATAATTGCGGCTGTCATAGATTGCATCCACAGTTGGGCTTGGATACAACTAAGGGCCAAGGAAACATTGTTTGGGGTTGTACCAAGTGCATTTGTGATCAGCTGATGGTCTTTTTCACCTGTTTCCTCCCACTGAGGCAATATATTCGATAAAAGCCATTGGTGATTTCCCAATGCTGATAGAGAGGACTGTAGAGGATGTTTTAATTTGTCTAGATCACTAGTAGTTGTGACTAGTTTGTTTGCAAGTATCTCAGCATCTGTACTATTTAAGACTCCCAGTCCTGTTCCTAAGATACCAGTCACCTCTCTCTTCAGTCGTTGTGAGGTGTCAACAGTTCGCCGGCCTAACCATGCTGACCATCCTGCATAAGATGTACTCAGGAATGGTGAGCAGGTGGGTTTGATCGCAGAGATATTAATCTGCATTGACAATTCTACTCGTTTGAGGGAATATGTTGGGTTAAACGGTATTTGTTGTTGACCTGTGTGTTTAATGGCATAAGGGCCAATGTTAAAGGTGTAAGGAGTTAGACTAATGGAGGGCTGAGTAGCTACACCCTTGAAAGTTTGTGGGGGTGTAGGTTTTGGGTTCATTTCAACAGGTTCAGATGTATTTGAGTCAATCATAAATTCAAATAACAATTCCGTGCCCCTGTAGCCCCAAATACAATATACTATGATAGGTTTGATAAAGGTGAAGTTGTGCCAGCAATCTGAGTTTGGCTCTATAATTTTGTAACAATCAATCAGTGTTATATTTGTCCGGTTTAGTAGAGTCTACATGGATGGTTTCAATTACAGTTGGTCTATGGTGAGCAGACCCATTGATTACTCGGCAGCTAATTTGTATTTTCTTTCCTGGGACGGCTTCAAGCTTAGCCATTTGGAGTGAGTCTTTCCAACTCCATTTATCTCTGGAATATACTTCACTTCCTTGTATGACCAGAGTGGAGAGATTTAAATCCCTCATGTTTTCTAGTGTCTCAGTGCTTGCAGTGTATCGTGACAGTGCATTATCCCAAAGCTCATCATCAAGGGGCAGATTCTTAAGTCCGCTCAATAAGGTGTCATTATCGGGGGTTTCAGATAGTGGCAGTGGAACCAGACTAGTCTGTGGAGTTGAGTCAGGTTCGACTTTATCTATGCTTTGATCTATCTCATGTTTTGAAAACACCTCATTTTCATGTAGGACTACAGTGGCCAGGCTCAATTTTCCTTTTCCTGTTCCTGCCATCGCATTGTGTTTTACATAAGCTTGAGACCACGGCCATTCTGGGTCTCTTTGACTACAAACAACAGGGAGTAAAAAGATAAAACTGAATAGCATCAATTCCATCTGCCAATTCGTCATTCTAAAATTTAGGCCTCCAGATGGCCATACATAACAAAAATAATATTATTGCCAGGATCAATGTCAGGATTCCCTGGAGACACTCGAGGTTAGCGTAGGCCAATGCGTCTGTCCACGTACAGTTCTTCCGAGGTTCCTGTAAGACACAAAGGAAAAGAAAATCTGCTCGGTCTCATTTGACCGACGGGGTTAAAAAGAGGGCGAGATCCACCGGGTGCTGATCCGGTGTATCTTCCCTGAACAGTCTTTGGCTTCCCGTGCATGGGGGTTTTTGGGAGTAGCTAACACCATTGGTACTGTGCCAATTTGAGGCATTTTCACTAACACAGGTTGCCCAGGGTGAAATTGTCCCAGGTATTTTCGTGGTTCATTGGGAACTTTTGGAGTGATGATATCAGCAGATACACAGAAAGCTTTCGTTTTAGGACAGCCATCTCCACTCCATCTGTTATTTAATTGATAGATGGCATCATCCAATGGCAAATGCCAACCAGGTTCATGAGTTTTTGCAAAACGCTTAACCAATCCATTGGTGCGTTCAACAATGCCATTAGCCTGAGGATAATAGGGAGTATGAAATACCCATCGAATCCCTTCTTCTTTGGCCCAATCTTGTACCACTGTAGCGGTAAAGTGTGAACCGTTATCACTTTGGATTTCCTCAGGAAGGGGAAGTGTGCTGAACCACCCTTTTAGGCCTTTCACTGTGTTGTTCCCGGTAGCTGATTTGAAGCTGGTGGCCATAGCGAGGCCAGAGATAATCTCCACTCCGACTAGGACGTATCTTTTCTCACCTGATGATCTCAAGGGCCCAATATAATCAATTTGCCATGAATGCCACAATGTTTTCTTGTCCCGAATGTGTAAAGGAGGCGCCTTACTCGGATGATCTTTATTGAGTCGTAGGCGACATTGTGAACAGGCGGTTACTACTTGTTCACACAGCTTAACCGACACAGGCCACCCCCGGGCTAGACCTTCCTGATACAGATCAGCACGGCCTGTATGGCCACGCTTAATATGTAACCATTCGAGTAAGCGTTCCCATTCCCGACCATCATCTACAATGTCAATTTGCTGCAACCGCGTGAGGCTATCTACCTGTTGGTTGAATTGAGCAGTGATCGAGTTCGAACGATCATGGCCTTTTACCCAACCAACGTGCAATGTTCTCTGTCCTCCCATTTCCAACAGTTGCTTCCAACTCTCTGTCTCCCAGATTGGGACTCTATTCACCTGCCAATCATTGGCTGCCCAGTGTCCAATCCATTCAGTGGCTCCTTTAAAAACAGCATATGAGTCAGTGTAAATGTAAGTAGCCCCACGTTGTGCAGCTAGTAGGACGGCTCTGAGTTCCCCTACTTGTGCGCTACCTTCTCCTGTTTCAATTGCTCTTTCCCCCGTTGCTACTTCCAGTGCTACGGCCTTGTATTTCCACTTATTGTTCTCACGGTGAGATGACGCATCAGTAAACCACACTCCTGTAAGATCACTGCCTTCTTTCAGAGGAGGTGCTTCTTGGATTGGAGATGGTCTGTTTGGTGGGGATTGGAACAATAGGGCACCATCTATATCCTTCTGGAGCTTGGATACTTTGATACTACCTTCAGAGATTGGCATGATATCATTAATGCCTTCTAAATAAGCATACCACTTTCGAACTGTGGGTTTCTGGGCAATGCCGGCTGGCGGTGCTGTCCCTTTACGGACCACATCTAGGAGACGAAAAGGGCCCCGAACAATCACGCTCTGTTCTCTCCTTATCTGCTCTGCTCGTTGCAATGCTCGCACCAGGGACAGTAAACCCTTCTCTAGGTCTGAATATCTGCTCTCAGTATCATTAAAGGAGTGAGAGCTAAATTCTAATGGTCTCTCCGGTCCTGCTGGTCTCTTTTGCCATAAGTTACAATGAGAACCATGTTCGCTGAACCCCCATTCTACATGGACAGGGTCAGTTGGATGTATGGGGCCAAGTTGTTGGAATAACCTTAGCTCTTTTATTAGCAATTCTAGTGCATTAGTATGTTGTTCAGTCCACTCCCAGGATTTACCTTTTTTGAGCAAACAATAAAGGGGGCGAGCAATGATGGAAAAGCCAGGGATGTGTTTACGCCAATAACTTAAAGTTCCCAGAACTTGCTGTAACTCCTTCGTGCTGGAAGGATTCTGTCCATGTTCTATTTTTTTCAGGGTATCCTGAGGGACAGAAGCAGCTCCCTTAATCCACCAGACCCCCAGGAATTTAACTTCCTGTGCAGGTCCCTGACATTTTGAGTCTGGAATTTCCAATCCCAAATCTGATAATGTTTTTCGGATGTTTTGCATCATGTCTTGTACACTTTCTTGGCTCTCTCCCCCCCTATTAAGATGTCGTCAATATATTGGTATACTGTACATCCCTGTGAAACAGGAATCTCTGATAGCGCTTTAGCTAAAGCATTATGAGCAATGGTGGGGGAATGTTTGTATCCTTGTGGAAGTCGGTTAAAGGTATATTGGACTCCTTTCCACGTGAATGCAAACTGCGCTTTGTCTTGCTCAAGGAGGGGAATCATAAAAAACATGTCTTTTACATCTAAGGCAGCCATCCAAGGATGGGCAGCTCCTTTTATCATTGTCACAATTTCCGCGATACTCGGAACCGCAGCGGTCAGGGGTGCAGTGTTGGCGTTTAACTTTCGGTAATCTACTGTGAAACGCCATTGCCCGGTTGGTTTCTTTACTGGCCACACCGGTGAATTATAAGGCGAGTGAGTCCTCTTAATGATGTTTCTTTTTTCTAAATCTGATACCACCCCGTCTGCTCCTGCAAGTGCAGCTGCAGGCAGTGGGTACTGTCGGACGTTGGTAATTTTAGAGGGAGGCAAAGGTATAGATGTTTCTAATAGGCCCAGTTTAACTGCGTCTAATCCTTTTTTGCGTCCTGCAAAACTCCACACAGTTCCATCCGGGAATTTCCACATTCGCCCACGCAGCACGTCAAATCCTAGGAGGTTAGAATGTGAGGCACCCACTAACACTTCTGCCCTAGTCATTCGCTGCTCTCCCGGCAACCAGAGGTTAATTTTTGCAGTGGGGCATGTTTTTACCACACCATCAATTCCTGTGAAGTTGACTCTGCGTCGGGTGGGATTTATACCTAGAAGTTGTGCTGTTTCGTTAGTGATTGCAGACATTTGGGCTCCAGTATCAATAATAAAATTTACCAATATCTTCCGGGGTCCAACAGGAATGATAATAACGGGTTCGGAGTCTTTATGAGAGAGCCATTGAATTGCTAGTACCTGCCGGACAGGGTGGCTCACTGCCCTCCCCGGGGATAGGAGTTTTTTGGCTGGGACTCTGTCAAATCAATCAAGTTACGTTCCGGTGCAGAAGGCACAATTTTCTCACGACTTGGGGATTCTCTGGTTAGACTTTTCTCCCCAGCCACATTATTCTTTCTAGTTAGAGATTGGACTAGTGTACGGAGGTCTCCCGTAGGGACACCGTGCAAGAATTGTCGGGGCACCCCTAATTGTAGGGCTTTACGCCACAACTCATTCCGGTCCTTATCAGGCTTAAACCTTTCCTCCGATTTAGGGTTTTTAGTGTGAGTTCGGACTTGGCGAACCTTTCGGGGGTGTTCGGAGGATTTCTCACTAGTTAGGCTGGCCCAGCCCATTCGGCGCCCATATTGATCTATTTCCTGTACATATTCATTCCAGGTGGGCATGTAGTGACGACGGCCCCGCCTATGAGCACCCCGAGCCTCTCGTATACGATCTTGAGTACGAACAAGGAACGGTTTCAGGCAATCGGGAAGACCACGGATGAGAGGGGCTAATCGATCGGGGTCGATAGGGGCTGACATTGGGGATTTCCGAAATTCCTCTCTGTCATACATGGCTTGCAGACAAGCTGCTTTCCGTACAGCCACAAACAGATCAGAGTAGCCTGTAGCTCTAATCTCTAACGGCTCCCCCCTCTCTCGCGGATCCATACCCCCTGCCCAATAGGCTGCTCGAGCAGTTAGGGAATAATTATGATCCCCAGGCATAGTGGTTAAAAACACTCCTGGTCCCCAAGAGTCTCCTGCTTCTTCCTCACTCAGCATAATTCTGTCCCCCCCTTCAGAAGAAACTCGCCACACGTACTCAACAGCTGACTCTTCTGGTCGCCTCGAATATTTCTCCCTTATTTTTGTTAACTCGGTTGGTGTCCGTGGAACGGTACGCACAGTGGTGTGAATTTCATCATCGTCATCAACCGCAGCTTCAGTTTTAACCAGAGGACGTAAAGGAAAAACTTGGGATTTCAAAGCAAAAGTCCTTTCCTCCTCATCTTCTTCGTCATCCTCACTATTAGACAAAAAATCTCCGGTCTGGGTTCCGGAATTTGGATAACACATTAACTTACGAATCTGTTGGACCTGGGTCGAGGGCTGCATTTTATCTAAGAGCCCAGTCACCCTTTCTAATAATATTTTAAGTTGAGCATTCTGGTTTCCTAAACATTCATTCTCACTCACAAGCTTATCGACGTGAGTTCTTAATTTTTCTCCTGTCTCCTTTTGCAAGGCTAATGATGACTTCAGCACCTCATTCTCCGATTTCAGGGTTGCATATTCTACAGCTGAAATCAGATTAGGAGCAGGGGTTTCTCTAGCTTCTTGTTGTGCACAAGATAAACAGGCGCCTAACGCAGCACAAATCACACCCTTGCCTTTCCCCGCTCTGAGCTTCTGTGAAACCCGACACTCTTCAATACGTTCCACCACTTTCTCTTCATCCTTCCAAAATTTTTGGGCCCACTCCTTCCCAGCCTGGGAAGGGGCACAATCATATTTTTGCAGCAGTTTATCCATGGCAATCCTGCCGACTACGCCAAATTCTGTTGCGTGAAACGGGGCCAAGCGGTTTTGGCAGAAGATAAACCCCCTTGCGTTCTAACACTCCTCACCGAGGTGGGAGGCTAGGTGCGGCTAGGTTTAAATTCTGAGTGATGCCCAATTCAGCACTATCAGTCCAATCGCGTTTAATATGTATTAAACTACTACGATTTGGATACACTAATAGTGGACTGCACCTTCAGTCTAGTCGTGCTCCTGAACTAGCACGGCCTCTCTGTAGTTTTGGTCGCGTTCAGTGAGAAAGCGGAACGACTAGCTACTTAAACAGTGCAGTTTATTTAAACAACAGATATACAGGTTCTTTAGGATTGCCGGTGATAAATACACTGTCTGCAAAGCACGTGCAAATAAAGATATTGCTAAGTATACAAACGCGCGACAAAATTATAAACGATACAGCCTGGCTATAAACGTAGGGTAGAGATTCTCTAGAGAAATTTCTAAGTCCCCGAGAAAGCGCTCGGTGTAATCGAAGTCTTACCCAAAGGCGTCCCTATGGGGGGGAAGAAAGGCTCAGCCCGTCGACTGATCCCGGAAATCAGCGGTGGAATTCTTCGCGATGGTGTCTTCCCTGACATCCCCTCTCTCTTGGGCTATTTTTATATTATTTTTTTATCTTCAAAGTGGAGTTTGAGTGACTTTAGTCATACATACTTTTATTATGATTAATGTATTCAAGGAGGAGTGTTCACACCTCGGGGGCGGATAGCCTCCGGGATGGAGGTGTGTTTTGGTACATTGTGGTGAGCAAAGTTCGCACAAAAGGACAGCATTTCATCAACATTTGACGAAAGGTTGGCTCGGGTAGCGTGTAGGCCGCTTATCAGTTCCGTAGTACCATCTCGTCCCCATATCTGCTATTCGTCACAAGGGAAGGCCACGGAACAAGCGTGTTCCGTTCCATCCCTCGTGTAGTTTCGCAAACAACCTCGCGCAGGGAATCACAGATGTTGCATTCTTCGTGTGCTAGCTGTGGCTGTATTCTACCTCAGAAGCCTCTTGATTTTATGACTTTCCTTAATGTGTGAACAATGCTGTATTTTTGTATTCTTGGCCAATTTAGTAATTATTCCACATAATCCACCCCGTGACTACAGTCACTCAAGCTCCACGATAATCAATACTGATGGGGAATATCACATGTCCTCTTATGGCGAGGGATATCAAGTGCAAATACTTCTTGCGGGGTGATTAAGCGAGTTAAGCGTTTCATCATAATCCAAAGTCTAACATGCAAAACAATTGTCAAAGCAAAGCACAATACAGTGAGTACTAGTAGAACAACAACAGGATGGAGCATCTTGTTAAAAAGTCCTGTAGCTGTCGGTGACCATCCAAAGAGGGTGTCCCACCGTTCATGTCCACCGTCTCTCTTGACCCTTTCCAGTACATGGTGTATTTCTTCAACATCATGATGGACAGTAATCAGAGTTCTTTGTCCATTTTCTTGGGCCTCTTTCAACAATCGCTTCAATTCATCGTGTTGTAGCAACTTCCTCACTAGTGAGAGATTCATTCCGATAGGGGTAGGCAGCAAATCTCGAATCAATGTGTAATTAGATTGTAGCAATTGAAAAGACGTAACAGGAGCTGAATAACTGAAGTCACATCCAATGATGTTAGTAAAGTTACAAACACAAAGATTTGAGTTATTACTTATATCTACTGCTATGTCATCTACGAATACAAAAGTACAGGGAGACCTCATGCAAACACACCCTTTCCCAATATATACAAGCACAGTTTCTGGGGTTTCATCAGGTTGTATCTCAAAATGACAAACATTCTGGTTGGTGTCAAGACAAATGTCTTGTGCCTTGAGAGTATTACTCTCACAAATGAATCCTTGTTGATCTCGTGAAATGCATGCTTCAACATCAACAGTTTGCCATTTATTCTCGTTTTGTTGTGCCCACACTCTATGCTCTACCGGATGGAGTATAGCTCCATGGTGATTCAACCCCAGTGCGATGATTGGGTATATGGTGTATACTGAGGCATTGCGTATCGTTAAGACAAAAGCTGTGGCTTTGCTCTCAGTGGGATCATAGGTGAAATTAACCAGATACCACCAGGATTGAAATTTTCTCTCAAACTCAATTGCATTATCCCATATTACTTTTCGAATTTCAGTGGGCAAGGTGCCTTCTTCACCTTCCCTTATAATTGCGGCTGTCATAGATTGCATCCACAGTTGGGCTTGGATACAACTAAGGGCCAAGGAAACATTGTTTTGGGTTGTACCAAGTGCATTTGTGATCAGCTGATGGTCTTTTTCACCTGTTTCCTCCCACTGAGGCAATATATTCGATAAAAGCCATTGGTGATTTCCCAATGCTGATAGAGAGGACTGTAGAGGATGTTTTAATTTGTCTAGATCACTAGTAGTTGTGACTAGTTTGTTTGCAAGTATCTCAGCATCTGTACTATTTAAGACTCCCAGTCCTGTTCCTAAGATACCAGTCACCTCTCTCTTCAGTCGTTGTGAGGTGTCAACAGTTCGCCGGCCTAACCATGCTGACCATCCTGCATAAGATGTACTCAGGAATGGTGAGCAGGTGGGTTTGATCGCAGAGATATTAATCTGCATTGACAATTCTACTCGTTTGAGGGAATATGTTGGGTTAAACGGTATTTGTTGTTGACCTGTGTGTTTAATGGCATAAGGGCCAATGTTAAAGGTGTAAGGAGTTAGACTAATGGAGGGCTGAGTAGCTACACCCTTGAAAGTTTGTGGGGGTGTAGGTTTTGGGTTCATTTCAACAGGTTCAGATGTATTTGAGTCAATCATAAATTCAAATAACAATTCCGTGCCCCTGTAGCCCCAAATACAATATACTATGATAGGTTTGATAAAGGTGAAGTTGTGCCAGCAATCTGAGTTTGGCTCTATAATTTTGTAACAATCAATCAGTGTTATGTTTGTCCGGTTTAGTAGAGTCTACATGGATGGTTTCAATTACAGTTGGTCTATGGTGAGCAGACCCATTGATTACTCGGCAGCTAATTTGTATTTTCTTTCCTGGGACGGCTTCAAGCTTAGCCATTTGGAGTGAGTCTTTCCAACTCCATTTATCTCTGGAATATACTTCACTTCCTTGTATAACCAGAGTGGAGAGATTTAAATCCCTCATGTTTTCTAGTGTCTCAGTGCTTGCAGTGTATCGTGACAGTGCATTATCCCAAAGCTCATCATCAAGGGGCAGATTCTTAAGTCCGCTCAATAAGGTGTCATTATCGGGGGTTTCAGATAGTGGCAGTGGAACCAGACTAGTCTGTGGAGTTGAGTCAGGTTCGACTTTATCTATGCTTTGATCTATCTCATGTTTTGAAAACACCTCATTTTCATGTAGGACTACAGTGGCCAGGCTCAATTTTCCTTTTCCTGTTCCTGCCATCGCATTGTGTTTTACATAAGCTTGAGACCACGGCCATTCTGGGTCTCTTTGACTACAAACAACAGGGAGTAAAAAGATAAAACTGAATAGCATCAATTCCATCTGCCAATTCGTCATTCTAAAATTTAGGCCTCCAGATGGCCATACATAACAAAAATAATATTATTGCCAGGATCAATGTCAGGATTCCCTGGAGACACTCGAGGTTAGCGTAGGCCAATGCGTCTGTCCACGTACAGTTCTTCCGAGGTTCCTGTAAGACACAAAGGAAAAGAAAATCTGCTCGGTCTCATTTGACCGACGGGGTTAAAAAGAGGGCGAGATCCACCGGGTGCTGATCCGGTGTATCTTCCCTGAACAGTCTTTGGCTTCCCGTGCATGGGGGTTTTTGGGAGTAGCTAACACCATTGGTACTGTGCCAATTTGAGGCATTTTCACTAACACAGGTTGCCCAGGGTGAAATTGTCCCAGGTATTTTCGTGGTTCATTGGGAACTTTTGGAGTGATGATATCAGCAGATACACAGAAAGCTTTCATTTTAGGACAGCCATCTCCACTCCATCTGTTATTTAATTGATAGATGGCATCATCCAATGGCAAATGCCAACCAGGTTCATGAGTTTTTGCAAAACGCTTAACCAATCCATTGGTGCGTTCAACAATGCCATTAGCCTGAGGATAATAGGGAGTATGAAATACCCATCGAATCCCTTCTTCTTTGGCCCAATCTTGTACCACTGTAGCGGTAAAGTGTGAACCGTTATCACTTTGGATTTCCTCAGGAAGGGGAAGTGTGCTGAACCACCCTTTTAGGCCTTTCACTGTGTTGTTCCCGGTAGCTGATTTGAAGCTGGTGGCCATAGCGAGGCCAGAGATAATCTCCACTCCGACTAGGACGTATCTTTTCTCACCTGATGATCTCAAGGGCCCAATATAATCAATTTGCCATGAATGCCACAATGTTTTCTTGTCCCGAATGTGTAAAGGAGGCGCCTTACTCGGATGATCTTTATTGAGTCGTAGGCGACATTGTGAACAGGCGGTTACTACTTGTTCACACAGCTTAACCGACACAGGCCACCCCCGGGCTAGACCTTCCTGATACAGATCAGCACGGCCTGTATGGCCACGCTTAATATGTAACCATTCGAGTAAGCGTTCCCATTCCCGACCATCATCTACAATGTCAATTTGCTGCAACCGCGTGAGGCTATCTACCTGTTGGTTGAATTGAGCAGTGATCGAGTTCGAACGATCATGGCCTTTTACCCAACCAACGTGCAATGTTCTCTGTCCTCCCATTTCCAACAGTTGCTTCCAACTCTCTGTCTCCCAGATTGGGACTCTATTCACCTGCCAATCATTGGCTGCCCAGTGTCCAATCCATTCAGTGGCTCCTTTAAAAACAGCATATGAGTCAGTGTAAATGTAAGTAGCCCCACGTTGTGCAGCTAGTAGGACGGCTCTGAGTTCCCCTACTTGTGCGCTACCTTCTCCTGTTTCAATTGCTCTTTCCCCCGTTGCTACTTCCAGTGCTACGGCCTTGTATTTCCACTTATTGTTCTCACGGTGAGATGACGCATCAGTAAACCACACTCCTGTAAGATCACTGCCTTCTTTCAGAGGAGGTGCTTCTTGGATTGGAGATGGTCTGTTTGGTGGGGATTGGAACAATAGGGCACCATCTATATCCTTCTGGAGCTTGGATACTTTGATACTACCTTCAGAGATTGGCATGATATCATTAATGCCTTCTAAATAAGCATACCACTTTCGAACTGTGGGTTTCTGGGCAATGCCGGCTGGTGGTGCTGTCCCTTTACGGACCACATCTAGGAGACGAAAAGGGCCCCGAACAATCACGCTCTGTTCTCTCCTTATCTGCTCTGCTCGTTGCAATGCTCGCACCAGGGACAGTAAACCCTTCTCTAGGTCTGAATATCTGCTCTCAGTATCATTAAAGGAGTGAGAGCTAAATTCTAATGGTCTCTCCGGTCCTGCTGGTCCCTTTTGCCATAAGTTACAATGAGAACCATGTTCGCTGGACCCCCATTCTACATGGACAGGGTCAGTTGGATGTATGGGGCCAAGTTGTTGGAATAACCTTAGCTCTTTTATTAGCAATTCCAGTGCATTAGTATGTTGTTCAGTCCACTCCCAGGATTTACCTTTTTTGAGCAAACAATAAAGGGGGCGAGCAATGATGGAAAAGCCAGGGATGTGTTTACGCCAATAACTTAAAGTTCCCAGAACTTGCTGTAACTCCTTCGTGCTGGAAGGATTCTGTCCATGTTCTATTTTTTTCAGGGTATCCTGAGGGACAGAAGCAGCTCCCTTAATCCACCAGACCCCCAGGAATTTAACTTCCTGTGCAGGTCCCTGACATTTTGAGTCTGGAATTTCCAATCCCAAATCTGATAATGTTTTTCGGATGTTTTGCATCATGTCTTGTACACTTTCTTGGCTCTCTCCCCCCCTATTAAGATGTCGTCAATATATTGGTATACTGTACATCCCTGTGAAACAGGAATCTCTGATAGCGCTTTAGCTAAAGCATTATGAGCAATGGTGGGGGAATGTTTGTATCCTTGTGGAAGTCGGTTAAAGGTATATTGGACTCCTTTCCACGTGAATGCAAACTGCGCTTTGTCTTGCTCAAGGAGGGGAATCATAAAAAACATGTCTTTTACATCTAAGGCAGCCATCCAAGGATGGGCAGCTCCTTTTATCATTGTCACAATTTCCGCGATACTCGGAACCGCAGCGGTCAGGGGTGCAGCGTTGGCGTTTAACTTTCGGTAATCTACTGTGAAACGCCATTGCCCGGTTGGTTTCTTTACTGGCCACACCGGTGAATTATAAGGCGAGTGAGTCCTCTTAATGATGTTTCTTTTTTCTAAATCTGATACCACCCCGTCTGCTCCTGCAAGTGCAGCTGCAGGCAGTGGGTACTGTCGGACGTTGGTAATTTTAGAGGGAGGCAAAGGTATAGATGTTTCTAATAGGCCCAGTTTAACTGTGTCTAATCCTTTTTTGCGTCCTGCAAAACTCCACACAGTTCCATCCGGGAATTTCCACATTCGCCCACGCAGCACGTCAAATCCTAGGAGGTTAGAATGTGAGGCACCCACTAACACTTCTGCCCTAGTCATTCGCTGCTCTCCCGGCAACCAGAGGTTAATTTTTGCAGTGGGGCATGTTTTTACCACACCATCAATTCCTGTGAAGTTGACTCTGCGTCGGGTGGGATTTATACCTAGAAGTTGTGCTGTTTCGTTAGTGATTGCAGACATTTGGGCTCCAGTATCAATAATAAAATTTACCAATATCTTCCGGGGTCCAACAGGAATGATAATAACGGGTTCGGAGTCTTTATGAGAGAGCCATTGAATTGCTAGTACCTGCCGGACAGGGTGGCTCACTGCCCTCCCCGGGGATAGGAGTTTTTTGGCTGGGACTCTGTCAAATCAATCAAGTTACGTTCCGGTGCAGAAGGCACAATTTTCTCACGACTTGGGGATTCTCTGGTTAGACTTTTCTCCCCAGCCACATTATTCTTTCTAGTTAGAGATTGGACTAGTGTACGGAGGTCTCCCGTAGGGACACCGTGCAAGAATTGTCGGGGCACCCCTAATTGTAGGGCTTTACGCCACAACTCATTCCGGTCCTTATCAGGCTTAAACCTTTCCTCCGATTTAGGGTTTTTAGTGTGAGTTCGGACTTGGCGAACCTTTCGGGGGTGTTCGGAGGATTTCTCACTAGTTAGGCTGGCCCAGCCCATTCGGCGCCCATATTGATCTATTTCCTGTACATATTCATTCCAGGTGGGCATGTAGTGACGACGGCCCCGCCTATGAGCACCCCGAGCCTCTCGTATACGATCTTGAGTACGAACAAGGAACGGTTTCAGGCAATCGGGAAGACCACGGATGAGAGGGGCTAATCGATCGGGGTCGATAGGGGCTGACATTGGGGATTTCCGAAATTCCTCTCTGTCATACATGGCTTGCAGACAAGCTGCTTTCCGTACAGCCGCAAACAGATCAGAGTAGCCTGTAGCTCTAATCTCTAACGGCTCCCCCCTCTCTCGCGGATCCATACCCCCTGCCCAATAGGCTGCTCGAGCAGTTAGGGAATAATTATGATCCCCAGGCATAGTGGTTAAAAACACTCCTGGTCCCCAAGAGTCTCCTGCTTCTTCCTCACTCAGCATAATTCTGTCCCCCCCTTCAGAAGAAACTCGCCACACGTACTCAACAGCTGACTCTTCTGGTCGCCTCGAATATTTCTCCCTTATTTTTGTTAACTCGGTTGGTGTCCGTGGAACGGTACGCACAGTGGTGTGAATTTCATCATCGTCATCAACCGCAGCTTCAGTTTTAACCAGAGGACGTAAAGGAAAAACTTGGGATTTCAAAGTAAAAGTCCTTTCCTCCTCATCTTCTTCGTCATCCTCACTATTAGACAAAAAATCTCCGGTCTGGGTTCCGGAATTTGGATAACACATTAACTTACGAATCTGTTGGACCTGGGTCGAGGGCTGCATTTTATCTAAGAGCCCAGTCACCCTTTCTAATAATATTTTAAGTTGAGCATTCTGGTTTCCTAAACATTCATTCTCACTCACAAGCTTATCGACGTGAGTTCTTAATTTTTCTCCTGTCTCCTTTTGCAAGGCTAATGATGACTTCAGCACCTCATTCTCTGATTTCAGGGTTGCATATTCTACAGCTGAAATCAGATTAGGAGCAGGGGTTTCTCTAGCTTCTTGTTGTGCACAAGATAAACAGGCGCCTAACACAGCACAAATCACACCCTTGCCTTTCCCCGCTCTGAGCTTCTGTGAAACCCGACACTCTTCAATACGTTCCACCACTTTCTCTTCATCCTTCCAAAATTTTTGGGCCCACTCCTTCCCAGCCTGGGAAGGGGCACAATCATATTTTTGCAGCAGTTTATCCATGGCAATCCTGCCGACTACGCCAAATTCTGTTGCGTGAAACGGGGCCAAGCGGTTTTGGCAGAAGATAAACCCCCTTGCGTTCTAACACTCCTCACCGAGGTGGGAGGCTAGGTGCGGCTAGGTTTAAATTCTGAGTGATGCCCAATTCAGCACTATCAGTCCAATCGCGTTTAATATGTATTAAACTACTACGATTTGGATACACTAATAGTGGACTGCACCTTCAGTCTAGTCGTGCTCCTGAACTAGCACGGCCTCTCTGTAGTTTTGGTCGCGTTCAGTGAGAAAGCGGAACGACTAGCTACTTAAACAGTGCAGTTTATTTAAACAACAGATATACAGGTTCTTTAGGATTGCCGGTGATAAATACACTGTCTGCAAAGCACGTGCAAATAAAGATATTGCTAAGTATACAAACGCGCGACAAAATTATAAACGATACAGCCTGGCTATAAACGTAGGGTAGAGATTCTCTAGAGAAATTTCTAAGTCCCCGAGAAAGCGCTCGGTGTAATCGAAGTCTTACCCAAAGGCGTCCCTATGGGGGGGAAGAAAGGCTCAGCCCGTCGACTGATCCCGGAAATCAGCGGTGGAATTCTTCGCGATGGTGTCTTCCCTGACATCCCCTCTCTCTTGGGCTATTTTTATATTATTTTTTTATCTTCAAAGTGGAGTTTGAGTGACTTTAGTCATACATACTTTTATTATGATTAATGTATTCAAGGAGGAGTGTTCACACCTCGGGGGCGGATAGCCTCCGGGATGGAGGTGTGTTTTGGTACATTGTGGTGAGCAAAGTTCGCACAAAAGGACAGCATTTCATCAACATTTGACGAAAGGTTGGCTCGGGTAGCGTGTAGGCCGCTTATCAGTTCCGTAGTACCATCTCGTCCCCATATCTGCTATTCGTCACAAGGGAAGGCCACGGAACAAGCGTGTTCCGTTCCATCCCTCGTGTAGTTTCGCAAACAACCTCGCGCAGGGAATCACAGATGTTGCATTCTTCGTGTGCTAGCTGTGGCTGTATTCTACCTCAGAAGCCTCTTGATTTTATGACTTTCCTTAATGTGTGAACAATGCTGTATTTTTGTATTCTTGGCCAATTTAGTAATTATTCCACATAATCCACCCCGTGACTACAGTCACTCAAGCTCCACGATAATCAATACTGATGGGGAATATCACATGTCCTCTTATGGCGAGGGATATCAAGTGCAAATACTTCTTGCGGGGTGATTAAGCGAGTTAAGCGTTTCATCATAATCCAAAGTCTAACATGCAAAACAATTGTCAAAGCAAAGCACAATACAGTGAGTACTAGTAGAACAACAACAGGATGGAGCATCTTGTTAAAAAGTCCTGTAGCTGTCGGTGACCATCCAAAGAGGGTGTCCCGCCATTCATGTCCACCGTCTCTCTTGACCCTTTCCAGTACATGGTGTATTTCTTCAACATCATGATGGACAGTAATCAGAGTTCTTTGTCCATTTTCTTGGGCCTCTTTCAACAATCGCTTCAATTCATCGTGTTGTAGCAACTTCCTCACTAGTGAGAGATTCATTCCGATAGGGGTAGGCAGCAAATCTCGAATCAATGTGTAATTAGATTGTAGCAATTGAAAAGACGTAACAGGAGCTGAATAACTGAAGTCACATCCAATGATGTTAGTAAAGTTACAAACACAAAGATTTGAGTTATTACTTATATCTACTGCTATGTCATCTACGAATACAAAAGTACAGGGAGACCTCATGCAAACACACCCTTTCCCAATATATACAAGCACAGTTTCTGGGGTTTCATCAGGTTGTATCTCAAAATGACAAACATTCTGGTTGGTGTCAAGACAAATGTCTTGTGCCTTGAGAGTATTACTCTCACAAATGAATCCTTGTTGATCTCGTGAAATGCATGCTTCAACATCAACAGTTTGCCATTTATTCTCGTTTTGTTGTGCCCACACTCTATGCTCTACCGGATGGAGTATAGCTCCATGGTGATTCAACCCCAGTGCGATGATTGGGTATATGGTGTATACTGAGGCATTGCGTATCGTTAAGACAAAAGCTGTGGCTTTGCTCTCAGTGGGATCATAGGTGAAATTAACCAGATACCACCAGGATTGAAATTTTCTCTCAAACTCAATTGCATTATCCCATATTACTTTTCGAATTTCAGTGGGCAAGGTGCCTTCTTCACCTTCCCTTATAATTGCGGCTGTCATAGATTGCATCCACAGTTGGGCTTGGATACAACTAAGGGCCAAGGAAACATTGTTTGGGGTTGTACCAAGTGCATTTGTGATCAGCTGATGGTCTTTTTCACCTGTTTCCTCCCACTGAGGCAATATATTCGATAAAAGCCATTGGTGATTTCCCAATGCTGATAGAGAGGACTGTAGAGGATGTTTTAATTTGTCTAGATCACTAGTAGTTGTGACTAGTTTGTTTGCAAGTATCTCAGCATCTGTACTATTTAAGACTCCCAGTCCTGTTCCTAAGATACCAGTCACCTCTCTCTTCAGTCGTTGTGAGGTGTCAACAGTTCGCCGGCCTAACCATGCTGACCATCCTGCATAAGATGTACTCAGGAATGGTGAGCAGGTGGGTTTGATCGCAGAGATATTAATCTGCATTGACAATTCTACTCGTTTGAGGGAATATGTTGGGTTAAACGGTATTTGTTGTTGACCTGTGTGTTTAATGGCATAAGGGCCAATGTTAAAGGTGTAAGGAGTTAGACTAATGGAGGGCTGAGTAGCTACACCCTTGAAAGTTTGTGGGGGTGTAGGTTTTGGGTTCATTTCAACAGGTTCAGATGTATTTGAGTCAATCATAAATTCAAATAACAATTCCGTGCCCCTGTAGCCCCAAATACAATATACTATGATAGGTTTGATAAAGGTGAAGTTGTGCCAGCAATCTGAGTTTGGCTCTATAATTTTGTAACAATCAATCAGTGTTATATTTGTCCGGTTTAGTAGAGTCTACATGGATGGTTTCAATTACAGTTGGTCTATGGTGAGCAGACCCATTGATTACTCGGCAGCTAATTTGTATTTTCTTTCCTGGGACGGCTTCAAGCTTAGCCATTTGGAGTGAGTCTTTCCAACTCCATTTATCTCTGGAATATACTTCACTTCCTTGTATGACCAGAGTGGAGAGATTTAAATCCCTCATGTTTTCTAGTGTCTCAGTGCTTGCAGTGTATCGTGACAGTGCATTATCCCAAAGCTCATCATCAAGGGGCAGATTCTTAAGCCCGCTCAATAAGGTGTCATTATCGGGGGTTTCAGATAGTGGCAGTGGAACCAGACTAGTCTGTGGAGTTGAGTCAGGTTCGACTTTATCTATGCTTTGATCTATCTCATGTTTTGAAAACACCTCATTTTCATGTAGGACTACAGTGGCCAGGCTCAATTTTCCTTTTCCTGTTCCTGCCATCGCATTGTGTTTTACATAAGCTTGAGACCACGGCCATTCTGGGTCTCTTTGACTACAAACAACAGGGAGTAAAAAGATAAAACTGAATAGCATCAATTCCATCTGCCAATTCGTCATTCTAAAATTTAGGCCTCCAGATGGCCATACATAACAAAAATAATGTTATTGCCAGGATCAATGTCAGGATTCCCTGGAGACACTCGAGGTTAGCGTAGGCCAATGCGTCTGTCCACGTACAGTTCTTCCGAGGTTCCTGTAAGACACAAAGGAAAAGAAAATCTGCTCGGTCTCATTTGACCGACGGGGTTAAAAAGAGGGCGAGATCCACCGGGTGCTGATCCGGTGTATCTTCCCTGAACAGTCTTTGGCTTCCCGTGCATGGGGGTTTTTGGGAGTAGCTAACACCATTGGTACTGTGCCAATTTGAGGCATTTTCACTAACACAGGTTGCCCAGGGTGAAATTGTCCCAGGTATTTTCGTGGTTCATTGGGAACTTTTGGAGTGATGATATCAGCAGATACACAGAAAGCTTTCATTTTAGGACAGCCATCTCCACTCCATCTGTTATTTAATTGATAGATGGCATCATCCAATGGCAAATGCCAACCAGGTTCATGAGTTTTTGCAAAACGCTTAACCAATCCATTGGTGCGTTCAACAATGCCATTAGCCTGAGGATAATAGGGAGTATGAAATACCCATCGAATCCCTTCTCCTTTGGCCCAATCTTGTACCACTGTAGCGGTAAAGTGTGAACCGTTATCACTTTGGATTTCCTCAGGAAGGGGAAGTGTGCTGAACCACCCTTTTAGGCCTTTCACTGTGTTGTTCCCGGTAGCTGATTTGAAGCTGGTGGCCATAGCGAGGCCAGAGATAATCTCCACTCCGACTAGGACGTATCTTTTCTCACCTGATGATCTCAAGGGCCCAATATAATCAATTTGCCATGAATGCCACAATGTTTTCTTGTCCCGAATGTGTAAAGGAGGCGCCTTACTCGGATGATCTTTATTGAGTCGTAGGCGACATTGTGAACAGGCGGTTACTACTTGTTCACACAGCTTAACCGACACAGGCCACCCCCGGGCTAGACCTTCCTGATACAGATCAGCACGGCCTGTATGGCCACGCTTAATATGTAACCATTCGAGTAAGCGTTCCCATTCCCGACCATCATCTACAATGTCAATTTGCTGCAACCGCGTGAGGCTATCTACCTGTTGGTTGAATTGAGCAGTGATCGAGTTCGAACGATCATGGCCTTTTACCCAACCGACGTGCAATGTTCTCTGTCCTCCCATTTCCAACAGTTGCTTCCAACTCTCTGTCTCCCAGATTGGGACTCTATTCACCTGCCAATCATTGGCTGCCCAGTGTCCAATCCATTCAGTGGCTCCTTTAAAAACAGCATATGAGTCAGTGTAAATGTAAGTAGCCCCACGTTGTGCAGCTAGTAGGACGGCTCTGAGTTCCCCTACTTGTGCGCTACCTTCTCCTGTTTCAATTGCTCTTTCCCCCGTTGCTACTTCCAGTGCTACGGCCTTGTATTTCCACTTATTGTTCTCACGGTGAGATGACGCATCAGTAAACCACACTCCTGTAAGATCACTGCCTTCTTTCAGAGGAGGTGCTTCTTGGATTGGAGATGGTCTGTTTGGTGGGGATTGGAACAATAGGGCACCATCTATATCCTTCTGGAGCTTGGATACTTTGATACTACCTTCAGAGATTGGCATGATATCATTAATGCCTTCTAAATAAGCATACCACTTTCGAACTGTGGGTTTCTGGGCAATGCCGGCTGGCGGTGCTGTCCCTTTACGGACCACATCTAGGAGACGAAAAGGGCCCCGAACAATCACGCTCTGTTCTCTCCTTATCTGCTCTGCTCGTTGCAATGCTCGCACCAGGGACAGTAAACCCTTCTCTAGGTCTGAATATCTGCTCTCAGTATCATTAAAGGAGTGAGAGCTAAATTCTAATGGTCTCTCCGGTCCTGCTGGTCCCTTTTGCCATAAGTTACAATGAGAACCATGTTCGCTGAACCCCCATTCTACGTGGACAGGGTCAGTTGGATGTATGGGGCCAAGTTGTTGGAATAACCTTAGCTCTTTTATTAGCAATTCCAGTGCATTAGTATGTTGTTCAGTCCACTCCCAGGATTTACCTTTTTTGAGCAAACAATAAAGGGGGCGAGCAATGATGGAAAAGCCAGGGATGTGTTTACGCCAATAACTTAAAGTTCCCAGAACTTGCTGTAACTCCTTCGTGCTGGAAGGATTCTGTCCATGTTCTATTTTTTTCAGGGTATCCTGAGGGACAGAAGCAGCTCCCTTAATCCACCAGACCCCCAGGAATTTAACTTCCTGTGCAGGTCCCTGACATTTTGAGTCTGGAATTTCCAATCCCAAATCTGATAATGTTTTTCGGATGTTTTGCATCATGTCTTGTACACTTTCTTGGCTCTCTCCCCCCCTATTAAGATGTCGTCAATATATTGGTATACTGTACATCCCTGTGAAACAGGAATCTCTGATAGCGCTTTAGCTAAAGCATTATGAGCAATGGTGGGGGAATGTTTGTATCCTTGTGGAAGTCGGTTAAAGGTATATTGGACTCCTTTCCACGTGAATGCAAACTGCGCTTTGTCTTGCTCAAGGAGGGGAATCATAAAAAACATGTCTTTTACATCTAAGGCAGCCATCCAAGGATGGGCAGCTCCTTTTATCATTGTCACAATTTCCGCGATACTCGGAACCGCAGCGGTCAGGGGTGCAGCGTTGGCGTTTAACTTTCGGTAATCTACTGTGAAACGCCATTGCCCGGTTGGTTTCTTTACTGGCCACACCGGTGAATTATAAGGCGAGTGAGTCCTCTGAATGATGTTTCTTTTTTCTAAATCTGATACCACCCCGTCTGCTCCTGCAAGTGCAGCTGCAGGCAGTGGGTACTGTCGGACGTTGGTAATTTTAGAGGGAGGCAAAGGTATAGATGTTTCTAATAGGCCCAGTTTAACTGCGTCTAATCCTTTTTTGCGTCCTGCAAAACTCCACGCAGTTCCATCCGGGAATTTCCACATTCGCCCACGCAGCACGTCAAATCCTAGGAGGTTAGAATGTGAGGCACCCACTAACACTTCTGCCCTAGTCATTCGCTGCTCTCCCGGCAACCAGAGGTTAATTTTTGCAGTGGGGCATGTTTTTACCACACCATCAATTCCTGTGAAGTTGACTCTGCGTCGGGTGGGATTTATACCTAGAAGTTGTGCTGTTTCGTTAGTGATTGCAGACATTTGGGCTCCAGTATCAATAATAAAATTTACCAATATCTTCCGGGGTCCAACAGGAATGATAATAACGGGTTCGGAGTCTTTATGAGAGAGCCATTGAATTGCTAGTACCTGCCGGACAGGGTGGCTCACTGCCCTCCCCGGGGATAGGAGTTTTTTGGCTGGGACTCTGTCAAATCAATCAAGTTACGTTCCGGTGCAGAAGGCACAATTTTCTCACGACTTGGGGATTCTCTGGTTAGACTTTTCTCCCCAGCCACATTATTCTTTCTAGTTAGAGATTGGACTAGTGTACGGAGGTCTCCCGTAGGGACACCGTGCAAGAATTGTCGGGGCACCCCTAATTGTAGGGCTTTACGCCACAACTCATTCCGGTCCTTATCAGGCTTAAACCTTTCCTCCGATTTAGGGTTTTTAGTGTGAGTTCGGACTTGGCGAACCTTTCGGGGGTGTTCGGAGGATTTCTCACTAGTTAGGCTGGCCCAGCCCATTCGGCGCCCATATTGATCTATTTCCTGTACATATTCATTCCAGGTGGGCATGTAGTGACGACGGCCCCGCCTATGAGCACCCCGAGCCTCTCGTATACGATCTTGAGTACGAACAAGGAACGGTTTCAGGCAATCGGGAAGACCACGGATGAGAGGGGCTAATCGATCGGGGTCGATAGGGGCTGACATTGGGGATTTCCGAAATTCCTCTCTGTCATACATGGCTTGCAGACAAGCTGCTTTCCGTACAGCCGCAAACAGATCAGAGTAGCCTGTAGCTCTAATCTCTAACGGCTCCCCCCTCTCTCGCGGATCCATACCCCCTGCCCAATAGGCTGCTCGAGCAGTTAGGGAATAATTATGATCCCCAGGCATAGTGGTTAAAAACACTCCTGGTCCCCAAGAGTCTCCTGCTTCTTCCTCACTCAGCATAATTCTGTCCCCCCCTTCAGAAGAAACTCGCCACACGTACTCAACAGCTGACTCTTCTGGTCGCCTCGAATATTTCTCCCTTATTTTTGTTAACTCGGTTGGTGTCCGTGGAACGGTACGCACAGTGGTGTGAATTTCATCATCGTCATCAACCGCAGCTTCAGTTTTAACCAGAGGACGTAAAGGAAAAACTTGGGATTTCAAAGTAAAAGTCCTTTCCTCCTCATCTTCTTCGTCATCCTCACTATTAGACAAAAAATCTCCGGTCTGGGTTCCGGAATTTGGATAACACATTAACTTACGAATCTGTTGGACCTGGGTCGAGGGCTGCATTTTATCTAAGAGCCCAGTCACCCTTTCTAATAATATTTTAAGTTGAGCATTCTGGTTTCCTAAACATTCATTCTCACTCACAAGCTTATCGACGTGAGTTCTTAATTTTTCTCCTGTCTCCTTTTGCAAGGCTAATGATGACTTCAGCACCTCATTCTCCGATTTCAGGGTTGCATATTCTACAGCTGAAATCAGATTAGGAGCAGGGGTTTCTCTAGCTTCTTGTTGTGCACAAGATAAACAGGCGCCTAACGCAGCACAAATCACACCCTTGCCTTTCCCCGCTCTGAGCTTCTGTGAAACCCGACACTCTTCAATACGTTCC
>NW_027436405.1:0-12000 GCF_964199755.1 Larus michahellis | reverse complement strand
GTGGCCCCACAGCCCGTGGGGCTGCGGGCTTTGCGGCGGCCGACAGCCTCGGTGCCACGGGCGCCCACGTGGCGCCGCCGCGCCAGCCTGCGAAGCATTTTCCGGTAGGGCCGCGGCTCTGGCGACAGCTCCCACGGCCAAAGAGTCAGGAGGGAAAGCCGTGCCTCGTTGGAAAGCTCTTTGGCAGCCGCTCGCGTGGCCCCACAGCCCATGGGGCTGCGGGCTTTGCGGCGGCCGTTAGCCTCAGTGCCACCGGCGCCCAGGTGGGGCCGCCGCGCCAGCCTACGAAGCATTTTCCGGTAGGGCCGCGTCTCTGGCAACAGCTCACACGCCCGAAGAGCCAGGAGGGAAAGCCGTGCCTCATTGGAAAGCTCTTTGGCAGCCGCTCACGTGTCCCCACAGCCCGTGGGGCTGCGGGCTTTCCAGCGGCCGTCAGCCTCGGCGCCATCGGCGCCCAAGTCGGGCCGCCGCGCCAGCCTGCAAAGAATTTTCCGGTAGGGCCGCGTCTCTGGCGACAGCCCCCATGCCCGAAGAGCCAGGAGGGAAAGCCGTGCCTCGTTGGAAAGGTCTTTGGCAGCCGCTCGCGTGGCCCCACAGCCCATGGGGCTGCGAGCTTTGCGGCGGCCGTCAGCCTCGGCGCCACCGGCGCCCACATTGCGCCGCTGCGCCAGCCTGCGAAGCATTTTCTGGTAGGGCCGCGGCTCTGGCAACAGCTCCCACGCCCGAAGAGCCAGGAGGGAAAGCCGTGCCTCATTGGAAAGCTCTTTGGCAGCCGCTCGCGTGGCCCCACAGCCCGTGGGGCTGCGGGCTTTGCGGCGGCCGTCAGCCTCGGCGCCACCGGCGCCCACGTCGGGCCGCCACGCCAGCCTGCGAAGCATTTTCCGGTAGGGCCGCGGCTCTGGCGACAGCTCCCACGCCCGAAGAGCCAGGAGGGAAAGCCGTGCCTCGTTGGAAAGCTCTTTGGCAGCCGCTCGCGTGGCCCCACAGCCCATGGGGCTGCGGGCTTTGCGGCGGCCGTCAGCCTCGGCGCCGGCACCCACGTGGGGCCGCTGCGCCAGCCTGCAAAGCATTTTGCAGTAGGACCGCTTCTCTGGCGACAGCTCCCACGGCCGAAGAGCCAGGAGGGAAAGCCATGCCTCGTTGGAAAGCTCTTTGGCAGCCACTCACGTGGCACCACAGCCCGTGGGGCTGCGGGCTTTGCGGTGGCCGTCAGCGTCGGCGCCATCGGCGCCCACGTCGGGCCGCCGCGCCAGCCTGCGAAGCATTTTCCGGTAGGGCCGCGGCTCTGGCGACAGCTCCCACGCCCGAAGAGCCAGGAGGGAAAGCCTTGCCTCGTTGGAAAGCTCTTTGGCAGCCGCTCGCGTGGCCCCACAGCCCATGGGGCTGCGGGCTTTGCGGCGGCCGTCAGCCTGGGCGACACGGGCGCCCACATGGCGCCGCCGCGCCAGCCTGCGAAGCATTTTCCGGTAGGGCCGCGGCTCTGGCGACAGCTCCCACGCCCGAAGAGCCAGGAGGGAAAGCCGTGCCTCGTTGGAAAGCTCTTTGGCAGCCGCTCGCGTGGCCCCACAGCCCGTGGGGCTGCGGGCTTTGCGGAGGCCGTCAGCCTCAGCGCCACCGGCGCCCACATTGGGCCGCCGCGCCAGCCTGCGAAGCATTTTCCGGTAGGGCCGCGTCTCTGGCGACAGCTCCCACGCCCGAAGAGCCAGGAGGGAAAGCCGTGCCTCGTTGGAAAGCTCTTTGGCAGCCGCTCGTGTGGCCCCACAGCCCGTGGGGCTGCGGGCTTTGCGGCGGCCGTCAGCCTCGGCGCCACCGGCGCCCACGTCGGGCCGCCGCGCCAGCCTGCGAAGCATTTTCCGGTAGGGCCGCGGCTCTGGCGACAGCTCCCACGCCCGAAGAGCCAGGAGGGAAAGCCGTGCCTCGTTGGAAAGCTCTTTGGCAGCCGCTCGCGTGGCCCCACAGCCCGTGGGGCTGCGGGCTTTGCGGCGGCCGTCAGCCTCGGTGCCACCGGCGCCCACGTGGCGCCGCCGCGCCAGCCTGCGAAGCATTTTCCGGTAGGGCCGCGTCTCTGGCGACAGCTCCCACGGCCAAAGAGTCAGGAGGGAAAGCCGTGCCTCGTTGGAAAGCTCTTTGGCAGCCGCTCGCGTGGCCCCACAGCCCATGGGGCTGCGGGCTTTGCGGCGGCCGTTAGCCTCAGTGCCACCGGCGCCCAGGTGGGGCCGCCGCGCCAGCCTACGAAGCATTTTCCGGTAGGGCCGCGTCTCTGGCAGCAGCTCACACGCCCGAAGAGCCAGGAGGGAAAGCCGTGCCTCATTGGAAAGCTCTTTGGCAGCCGCTCACGTGTCCCCACAGCCCGTGGGGCTGCGGGCTTTCCAGCGGCCGTCAGCCTCGGCGCCATCGGCGCCCAAGTCGGGCCGCCGCGCCAGCCTGCGAAGCATTTTCCGGTAGGGCCGCGGCTCTGGCGACAGCCCCCATGCCCGAAGAGCCAGGAGGGAAAGCCGTGCCTCGTTGGAAAGCTCTTTGGCAGCCGCTCGCGTGGCCCCACAGCCCATGGGGCTGCGAGCTTTGCGGCGGCCGTCAGCCTCGGCGCCACCGGCGCCCACATTGCGCCGCTGCGCCAGCCTGCGAAGCATTTTCTGGTAGGGCCGCGGCTCTGGCAACAGCTCCCACGCCCGAAGAGCCAGGAGGGAAAGCCGTGCCTCATTGGAAAGCTCTTTGGCAGCCGCTCGCGTGGCCCCACAGCCCGTGGGGCTGCGGGCTTTGCGGCGGCCGTCAGCCTCGGCGCCACCGGCGCCCACGTCGGGCCGCCGCGCCAGCCTGCGAAGCATTTTCCGGTAGGGCCGCGGCTCTGGCGACAGCTCCCACGCCCGAAGAGCCAGGAGGGAAAGCCGTGCCTCGTTGGAAAGCTCTTTGGCAGCCGCTCGCGTGGCCCCACAGCCCATGGGGCTGCGGGCTTTCCGGAGGCCGTCAGCCTGGGCGACACCGGCGCCCACGTCGGGCCGCCACGACAGCCTGCGAAGCATTTTCCGGTAGGGCCGCGTCTCTGGCGACAGCTCCCACGGCCGAAGAGCCAGGAGGGAAAGCCGTGCCTCGTTGGAAAGCTCTTTGGCAGCCGCTCGCGTGGCCCCACAGCCCGTGGGGCTGCGGGCTTTGCGGCGGCCGACAGCCTCGGAGCCACCGGCGCCCACGTGGCGCCGCCGCGCCAGCCTGCGAAGCATTTTCCGGTAGGGCCGCGGCTCTGGCGACAGCTCCCACGGCCAAAGAGTCAGGAGGGAAAGCCGTGCCTCGTTGGAAAGCTCTTTGGCAGCCGCTCGCGTGGCCCCACAGCCCATGGGGCTGCGGGCTTTGCGGCGGCCGTTAGCCTCAGTGCCACCGGCGCCCAGGTGGGGCCGCCGCGCCAGCCTACGAAGCATTTTCCGGTAGGGCCGCGTCTCTGGCAACAGCTCACACGCCCGAAGAGCCAGGAGGGAAAGCCGTGCCTCATTGGAAAGCTCTTTGGCAGCCGCTCACGTGTCCCCACAGCCCGTGGGGCTGCGGGCTTTCCAGCGGCCGTCAGCCTCGGCGCCATCGGCGCCCAAGTCGGGCCGCCGCGCCAGCCTGCAAAGAATTTTCCGGTAGGGCCGCGTCTCTGGCGACAGCCCCCATGCCCGAAGAGCCAGGAGGGAAAGCCGTGCCTCGTTGGAAAGGTCTTTGGCAGCCGCTCGCGTGGCCCCACAGCCCATGGGGCTGCGAGCTTTGCGGCGGCCGTCAGCCTCGGCGCCACCGGCGCCCACATTGCGCCGCTGCGCCAGCCTGCGAAGCATTTTCTGGTAGGGCCGCGGCTCTGGCAACAGCTCCCACGCCCGAAGAGCCAGGAGGGAAAGCCGTGCCTCATTGGAAAGCTCTTTGGCAGCCGCTCGCGTGGCCCCACAGCCCGTGGGGCTGCGGGCTTTGCGGCGGCCGTCAGCCTCGGCGCCACCGGCGCCCACGTCGGGCCGCCACGCCAGCCTGCGAAGCATTTTCGGGTAGGGCCGCGGCTCTGGCGACAGCTCCCACGCCCGAAGAGCCAGGAGGGAAAGCCGTGCCTCGTTGGAAAGCTCTTTGGCAGCCGCTCGCGTGGCCCCACAGCCCATGGGGCTGCGGGCTTTGCGGCGGCCGTCAGCCTCGGCGCCGGCACCCACGTGGGGCTGCTGCGCCAGCCTGCAAAGCATTTTGCAGTAGGACCGCTTCTCTGGCGACAGCTCCCACGGCCGAAGAGCCAGGAGGGAAAGCCATGCCTCGTTGGAAAGCTCTTTGGCAGCCACTCACGTGGCACCACAGCCCGTGGGGCTGCGGGCTTTGCGGTGGCCGTCAGCGTCGGCGCCATCGGCGCCCACGTCGGGCCGCCGCGCCAGCCTGCGAAGCATTTTCCGGTAGGGCCGCGGCTCTGGCGACAGCTCCCACGCCCGAAGAGCCAGGAGGGAAAGCCTTGCCTCGTTGGAAAGCTCTTTGGCAGCCGCTCGCGTGGCCCCACAGCCCATGGGGCTGCGGGCTTTGCGGCGGCCGTCAGCCTGGGCGACACGGGCGCCCACATGGCGCCGCCGCGCCAGCCTGCGAAGCATTTTCCGGTAGGGCCGCGGCTCTGGCGACAGCTCCCACGCCCGAAGAGCCAGGAGGGAAAGCCGTGCCTCGTTGGAAAGCTCTTTGGCAGCCGCTCGCGTGGCCCCACAGCCCGTGGGGCTGCGGGCTTTGCGGCGGCCGTCAGCCTCAGCGCCACCGGCGCCCACATTGCGCCGCCGCGCCAGCCTGCGAAGCATTTTCCGGTAGGGCCGCGTCTCTGGCGACAGCTCCCACGCCCGAAGAGCCAGGAGGGAAAGCCGTGCCTCGTTGGAAAGCTCTTTGGCAGCCGCTCGCGTGGCCCCACAGCCCGTGGGGCTGCGGGCTTTGCGGCGGCCGTCAGCCTCGGTGCCACCGGCGCCCACGTGGCGCCGCCGCGCCAGCCTGCGAAGCATTTTCCGGTAGGGCCGCGGCTCTGGCGACAGCTCCCACGGCCAAAGAGTCAGGAGGGAAAGCCGTGCCTCGTTGGAAAGCTCTTTGGCAGCCGCTCGCGTGGCCCCACAGCCCATGGGGCTGCGGGCTTTGCGGCGGCCGTTAGCCTCAGTGCCACCGGCGCCCAGGTGGGGCCGCCGCGCCAGCCTACGAAGCATTTTCCGGTAGGGCCGCGTCTCTGGCAACAGCTCACACGCCCGAAGAGCCAGGAGGGAAAGCCGTGCCTCATTGGAAAGCTCTTTGGCAGCCGCTCACGTGTCCCCACAGCCCGTGGGGCTGCGGGCTTTCCAGCGGCCGTCAGCCTCGGCGCCATCGGCGCCCAAGTCGGGCCGCCGCGCCAGCCTGCGAAGCATTTTCCGGTAGGGCCGCGGCTCTGGCGACAGCCCCCATGCCCGAAGAGCCAGGAGGGAAAGCCGTGCCTCGTTGGAAAGCTCTTTGGCAGCCGCTCGCGTGGCCCCACAGCCCATGGGGCTGCGAGCTTTGCGGCGGCCGTCAGCCTCGGCGCCACCGGCGCCCACATTGCGCCGCTGCGCCAGCCTGCGAAGCATTTTCTGGTAGGGCCGCGGCTCTGGCAACAGCTCCCACGCCCGAAGAGCCAGGAGGGAAAGCCGTGCCTCATTGGAAAGCTCTTTGGCAGCCGCTCGCGTGGCCCCACAGCCCGTGGGGCTGCGGGCTTTGCGGCGGCCGTCAGCCTCGGCGCCACCGGCGCCCACGTCGGGCCGCCGCGCCAGCCTGCGAAGCATTTTCCGGTAGGGCCGCGGCTCTGGCGACAGCTCCCACGCCCGAAGAGCCAGGAGGGAAAGCCGTGCCTCGTTGGAAAGCTCTTTGGCAGCCGCTCGCGTGGCCCCACAGCCCATGGGGCTGCGGGCTTTGCGGCGGCCGTCAGCCTCGGCGCCGGCACCCACGTGGGGCCGCTGCGCCAGCCTGCAAAGCATTTTGCAGTAGGACCGCTTCTCTGGCGACAGCTCCCACGGCCGAAGAGCCAGGAGGGAAAGCCATGCCTCGTTGGAAAGCTCTTTGGCAGCCACTCACGTGGCACCACAGCCCGTGGGGCTGCGGGCTTTGCGGTGGCCGTCAGCGTCGGCGCCATCGGCGCCCACGTCGGGCCGCCGCGCCAGCCTGCGAAGCATTTTCCGGTAGGGCCGCGGCTCTGGCGACAGCTCCCACGCCCGAAGAGCCAGGAGGGAAAGCCGTGCCTCGTTGGAAAGCTCTTTGGCAGCCACTCGCGTGGCCCCACAGCCCATGGGGCTGCGGGCTTTGCGGCGGCCGTCAGCCTGGGCGACACGGGCGCCCACATGGCGCCGCCGCGCCAGCCTGCGAAGCATTTTCCGGTAGGGCCGCGGCTCTGGCGACAGCTCCCACGCCCGAAGAGCCAGGAGGGAAAGCCGTGCCTCGTTGGAAAGCTCTTTGGCAGCCGCTCGTGTGGCCCCACAGCCCGTGGGGCTGCGGGCTTTGCGGCGGCCGTCAGCCTCGGCGCCACCGGCGCCCACGTCGGGCCGCCGCGCCAGCCTGCGAAGCATTTTCCGGTAGGGCCGCGGCTCTGGCGACAGCTCCCACGCCCGAAGAGCCAGGAGGGAAAGCCGTGCCTCGTTGGAAAGCTCTTTGGCAGCCACTCGCGTGACCCAACAGCCCATGGGGCTGCGGGCTTTGCGGCGGCCGTCAGCCTCGGCGCCACCGGCGCCCACGTGGCGGCGCCGCGCCAGCCTGCGAAGCATTTTCCGGTAGGGCCGCGTCTCTGGCGACAGCTCCCACGCCCGAAGAGCCAGGAGGGAAAGCCATGCCTCGTTGGAAAGCTCTTTGGCAGCCGCTCGCGTGGCCCCACAGCCCATGGGGCTGCGGGCTTTGCGGCGGCCGTCAGCCTCGGCGACACCGGCGCCCAGGTGATGCCGCCGCGCCAGCCCGCGAAGCATTTTCCGGTAGGGCCGCGTCTCTGGCAACAGCTCCCACGCCCGAAGAGCCAGGAGGGAAAGCCGTGCCTCGTTGGAAAGCTCTTTGGCAGCCGCTCGCGTGGCCCCACAGCCCATGGGGCTGCGGGCTTTGCGGCGGCCGTCAGCCTGGGCGACACCGGCGCCCAGGTGATGCCGCCGCGCCAGCCTGCGAAGCATTTTCCGGTAGGGCCGCGTCTCTGGCAACAGCTCCCACGCCCGAAGAGCCAGGAGGGAAAGCCGTGCCTCATTGGAAAGCTCTTTGGCAGCCAATCACGTGGCCCCACAGCCCGTGGGGCTGCGGGCTTTGCGGCGGCTGTCAGCCTCGGCGCCACCGGCGCCCACGTGGCACGACCGCGCCAGCCTGCGAAGCATTTTCCGGTAGGGCCGCGTCTCTGGCGACAGCTCCCACGCCCGAAGAGCCAGGAGGGAAAGCCGTGCCTCGTTGGAAAGCTCTTTGGCAGCCGCTCGTGTGGCCCCACAGCCCATGAGGCTGCGGGCTTTGCGGCGGCCGTCAGCCTCAGTGCCACCGGCGCCCACGTTGCGCCGCCGCGCCAGCCTGCGAAGCATTTTCCGGTAGGGCCGCGGCTCTGGCGACAGCTCCCACGCCCGAAGAGCCAGGAGGGAAAGCCGTGCCTCGTTGGAAAGCTCTTGGGCAGCCGCTCGCGTGGCCCCACAGCCCGTGGGGCTGCGGGCTTTCCGGCGGCCGTCAGCCTCGGCGCCACCGGCGCCCACGTGGGGCCGCCGCGCCAGCCTGCGAAGCATTTTCCGGTAGGGCCGCGTCTCTGGCCACAGCTCCCACGCCCGAAGAGCCAGGAGGGAAAGCCGTGCCTCGTTGGAAAGCTCTTTGGCAGCCGCTCGCGTGGCCCCACAGCCCATGGGGCTGCGGGCTTTCCGGCGGCCGTCAGCCTGGGCGACACCGGCGCCCACGTCGGGCCGCCACGACAGCCTGCGAAGCATTTTCCGGTAGGGCCGCGGCTCTGGCGACAGCTCCCACGCCCGAAGAGCCAGGAGGGAAAGCCGTGCCTCGTTGGAAAGCTCTTTGGCAGCCGCTCGCGTGGCCCCACAGCCCATGGGGCTGCGGGCTTTGCGGCGGCCGTAAGCCTCAGTGCCACCGGCGCCCACGTTGCACCGCCGCGCCAGCCTGCGAAGCATTTTCCGGTAGGGCCGCGTCTCTGTTGGTAGCTCCCACGCCCGAAGAGCCAGGAGGGAAAGCCGTGCCTCGTTGGAAAGCTCTTTGGCAGCCGCTCGTGTGGCCCCACAGCCCGTGGGGCTGCGGGCTTTGCGGCGGCCGTCAGCCTGGGCGCCACCGGCGCCCACGTCGGGCCGCCGCGCCAGCCTGCGAAGCATTTTCCGGTAGGGCCGCGGCTCTGGCGACAGCTCCCACGCCCGAAGAGCCAGGAGGGAAAGCCGTGCCTCGTTGGAAAGCTCTTTGGCAGCCGCTCGCGTGGCCCCACAGCCCATGGGGCTGCGGGCTTTGCGGCGGCCGTCAGCCTCAGCGACACCGGCGCCCACATTGCGCCGCCGCGCCAGCCTGCGAAGCATTTTCCGGTAGGGCCGCGTCTCTGGCGACAGCTCCCACGCCCGAAGAGCCAGGAGGGAAAGCCGTGCCTCGTTGGAAAGCTCTTTGGCAGCCGCTCGTGTGGTCCCACAGCCCGTGGGGCTGCGGACTTTGCGGCGGCCGTCAGCCTCGGCACCACCGGCGCCCACGTCGGGCCGCCGCGCCAGCCTGCGAAGCATTTTCCAGTAGGGCCGCGTCTCTGGCGACAGCTCCCACGGCCGAAGAGCCAGGAGGGAAAGCCGTGCCTCGTTGGAAAGCTCTTTGGTAGCCGCTCGCGTGGCCCCACAGCCCGTGGGGCTGCGGGCTTTGCGGCGGCCGTCAGCCTCGGCGACACCGGCGCCCAGGTGATGCCGCCGCGCCAGCCCGCGAAGCATTTTCCGGTAGGGCCGCGTCTCTGTCAACAGCTCCCACGCCCGAAGAGCCAGGAGGGAAAGCCGTGCCTCGTTGGAAAGCTCTTTGGCAGCCGCTCGCGTGGCCCCACAGCCCATGGGGCTGCAGGCTTTGCGGCGGCCGTCAGCCTCAGTGCCACCGGTGCCCACGTTGCACCGCCGCGCCAGCCTGCGAAGCATTTTCCGGTAGGGCCGCGTCTCTGTTGACAGCTCCCACGCCCAAAGAGCCAGGAGGGAAAGCCGTGCCTCGTTGGAAAGCTCTTTGGCAGCCGCTCGCGTGGCCCCACAGCCCGTGGGGCTGCGGGCTTTGCGGCGGCCGTCAGCCTCGGCGCCACCGGCGCCCACGTGGCGGCGCCGCGCCAGCCTGCGAAGCATTTTCCGGTAGGGCCGCGTCTCTGGCGACAGCTCCCACGCCCGAAGAGCCAGGAGGGAAAGCCATGCCTCGTTGGAAAGCTCTTTGGCAGCCGCTCGCGTGGCCACACAGCCCATGGGGCTGCGGGCTTTGCGGCGGCCGTCAGCCTCGGCGACACCGGCGCCCAGGTGATGCCGCCGCGCCAGCCCGCGAAGCATTTTCCGGTAGGGCCGCGTCTCTGGCAACAGCTCCCACGGCCGAAGAGCCAGGAGGGAAAGCCGTGCCTCGTTGGAAAGCTCTTTGGCAGCCGCTCGCGTGGCCCCACAGCCCATGGGGCTGCGGGCTTTGCGGCGGCCGTCAGCCTGGGCGACACCGGCGCCCAGGTGATGCCGCCGCGCCAGCCTGCGAAGCATTTTCCGGTAGGGCCGCGTCTCTGGCAACAGCTCCCACGCCCGAAGAGCCAGGAGGGAAAGCCGTGCCTCATTGGAAAGCTCTTTGGCAGCCAATCACGTGGCCCCACAGCCCGTGGGGCTGCGGGCTTTGCGGCGGCTGTCAGCCTCGGCGCCACCGGCGCCCACGTGGCACGACCGCGCCAGCCTGCGAAGCATTTTCCGGTAGGGCCGCGTCTCTGGCGACAGCTCCCACGCCCGAAGAGCCAGGAGGGAAAGCCGTGCCTCGTTGGAAAGCTCTTTGGCAGCCGCTCGCGTGGCCCCACAGCCCATGAGGCTGCGGGCTTTGCGGCGGCCGTCAGCCTCAGTGCCACCGGCGCCCACGTTGCGCCGCCGCGCCAGCCTGCGAAGCATTTTCCGGTAGGGCCGCGGCTCTGGCGACAGCTCCCACGCCCGAAGAGCCAGGAGGGAAAGCCGTGCCTCGTTGGAAAGCTCTTGGGCAGCCGCTCGCGTGGCCCCACAGCCCGTGGGGCTGCGGGCTTTCCGGCGGCCGTCAGCCTCGGCGCCACCGGCGCCCACGTGGGGCCGCCGCGCCAGCCTGCGAAGCATTTTCCGGTAGGGCCGCGTCTCTGGCCACAGCTCCCACGCCCGAAGAGCCAGGAGGGAAAGCCGTGCCTCGTTGGAAAGCTCTTTGGCAGCCGCTCGCGTGGCCCCACAGCCCATGGGGCTGCGGGCTTTCCGGCGGCCGTCAGCCTCGGCGACACCGGCGCCCACGTCGGGCCGCCACGACAGCCTGCGAAGCATTTTCCGGTAGGGCCGCGGCTCTGGCGACAGCTCCCACGCCCGAAGAGCCAGGAGGGAAAGCCGTGCCTCGTTGGAAAGCTCTTTGGCAGCCGCTCGCGTGGCTGCACAACCCGTGGGGCTGCGGGCTTTGCGGCGGCCGTCAGCCTCAGCGCCACCGGCGCCCACGTTGCGCCGCCGCGCCAGCCTGCGAAGCATTTTCCGGTAGGGCCGCGGCTCTGGCGACAGCTCCCACGCCCGAAGAGCCAGGAGGGAAAGCCGTGCCTCGTTGGAAAGCTCTTTGGCAGCCGCTCGCGTGGCCCCACAGCCCATGGGGCTGCGGGCTTTGCGGCGGCCGTCAGCCTCAGCGCCACCGGCGCCCACATTGCGCCGCCGCGCCAGCCTGCGAAGCATTTTCCGGTAGGGCCGCGTCTCTGGCGACAGCTCCCACGCCCGAAGAGCCAGGAGGGAAAGCCGTGCCTCGTTGGAAAGCTCTTTGGCAGCCGCTCGCGTGGCCCCACAGCCCATGGGGCTGCGGGCTTTCCGGCGGCCGTCAGCCTCAGCGCCACCGGCGCCCACGTGGCGCCGCCGCGCCAGCCTGCGAAGCATTTTCCGGTAGGGCCGCAGCTCTGGCGACAGCTCCCACGCCCGAAGAGCCAGGAGGGAAAGCCGTGCCTCGTTGGAAAGCTCTTTGGCAGTCGCTCGCGTGGCCCCACAGCCCGTGGGGCTGCGGGCTTTGCGGAGGCCGTCAGCCTGGGCGACACCGGCGCCCAGGTGATGCCGCCGCGCCAGCCTGCGAAGCATTTTCCGGTAGGGCCGCGGCTCTGGCGACAGCTCCCACGCCCGAAGAGCCAGGAGGGAAAGCCGTGCCTCGTTGGAAAGCTCTTTGGCAGCCGCTCGCGTGGCCCCACAGCCCATGGGGCTGCGGGCTTTCCGGCGGCCGTCAGCCTGGGCGCCACCGGCGCCCACGTGGCGCCGCCGCGCCAGCCTGCGAAGCATTTTCCGGTAGGGCCGCGGCTCTGGCGACAGCTCCCACGCCCGAAGAGCCAGGAGGAAAAGCCGTGCCTCGTTGGAAAGCTCTTTGGCAGCCGCTCGCGTGGCCCCACAGCCCGTGGGGCTGCGGGCTTTGCGGCGGCCGTCAGCCTGGGCGACACCGGCGCCCAGGTGATGCCGCCGCGCCAGCCCGCGAAGCATTTTCCGGTACGGCCGCGTCTCTGGCGACAGCTCCCACGCCCGAAGAGCCAGGAGGGAAAGCCGTGCCTCGTTGGAAAGCTCTTTGGCAGCCGCTCGCGTGGCCCCACAGCCCATGGGGCTGCGGGCTTTGCGGCGGCCGTCAGCCTCATTGCCACCGGCGCCCACGTTGCGCCGCCGCGCCAGCCTGCGAAGCATTTTCCGGTAGGGCCGCGTCGCTGGCGACAGCTCCCACGCCCGAAGAGCCAGGAGGGAAAGCCGTGCCTCGTTGGAAAGCTCTTTGGCAGCCGCTCGTGTGGTCCCACAGCCCGTGGGGCTGCGGACTTTGCGGCGGCCGTCAGCCTCGGCACCACCGGCGCCCACGTGGCGCCGCCGCGCCAGCCTGCGAAGCATTTTCCGGTAGGGCCGC